>NW_025747608.1:35000-50684 GCF_021184085.1 Oncorhynchus gorbuscha
TCCCACATGCTTCAAGAGGGCCACCATTGTTCCTGTTCCCAAGAAAGCTAAGGTAACTGAGCTAAACGACTACCGCCCCCGTAGCACTCACTTCCGTCATAATGAAGTGCTTTGAGAGACTAGTCAAGGACCATATCACCTCCACCCTACCTGACACCCTAGACCCACTCCAATTTGCTTACCGCCCAAATAGGTCCACAGACGATGCAATCTCAACCACACTGCACACTGCCCTAACCCACCTGGACAAGAGGAATACCTATGTGAGAATGCTGTTCATCGACTACAGCTCGGCATTCAACACCATAGTACCCTCCAAGCTCGTCATCAAGCTCGAGACCCTGGGTCTCGACCCCGCCCTGTGCAACTGGGTACTGGACTTCCTGACGGGCCGCCCCCAGGTGGTGAGGGTAGGCAACAACATCTCCTCCCCGCTGATCCTCAACACGGGGCCCCACAAGGGTGCGTTCTGAGCCCTCTCCTGTACTCCCTGTTCACCCACGACTGCGTGGCCACGCACGCCTCCAACTCAATCATCAAGTTTGCGGACGACACAACAGTGGTAGGCTTGATTACCAACAACGACGAGACGGCCTACAGGGAGGAGGTGAGGGCCCTTGGAGTGTGGTGTCAGGCAAATAACCTCACACTCAACGTCAACAAAACTAAGGAGATGATTGTGGACTTCAGGAAACAGCAGAGGGAACACCCCCCTATCCACATCGATGGAACAGTAGTGGAGAGGGTAGCTAGTTTTAAGTTCCTCGGCATACACATCACAGACAAACTGAATTGGTCCACTCACACTGACAGCGTCGTGAAGAAGGCGCAGCAGCGCCTATTCAACCTCAGGAGGTTGAAGAAATTCAGCTTGTCACCAAAAGCACTCACAAACTTCTACAGATGCACAATCGAGAGCATCCTGGCGGGCTGTATCACCGCCTGGTACGGCAACTGCTCCGCCCTCAACCGTAAGGCTCTCCAGAGGGTAGTGAGGACTGCACAACGCATCACCGGGGCAAACTACCTGCCCTCCAGGACACCTACACCACCCGTTGTTACAGGAAGGCCATAAAGATCATCAAGGACATCAACCACCCGAACCACTGCCTGTTCACCCCGCTATCATCCAGAAGGCGAGGTCAGTACAGGTGCATCAAAGCTGGGACCGAGAGACTGAAAAACAGCTTCTATCTCAAGGCCATCAGACTGTTAAATAGCCACCACTAACATTGAGTGGCTGCTGCCAACACACTGTCATTGACACTGACCCAACTCCAGCCATTTTAATAATGGGAATTGATGGGAAATGATGTAAATATATCACTAGCCACTTTAAACAATGCTACCTTATATAATGTTACTTACCCTACATTATTCATCTCATATGCATATGTATATACTGTACTCTACAACATCGACTGCATCCTTATGTAACACATGTATCACTAGCCACTTTAACTATGCCACTTTGTTTACTTTGTCTACACACTCATCTCATATGTATATACTGTACTCGATACCATCTACTGTATGCTGCTCTGTACCATCACTCATTCATATATCCTTATGTACATGTTCCTTATCCCCTTACACTGTGTATAAGACAGTAGTTTTGGAATTGTTAGTTAGATTACTTGTTGGTTATCACTGCATTGTCGGAACTAGAAGCACAAGCATTTCGCTACACTCGCATTAACATCTGCTAACCATGTGTATGTGACAAATAAAATTTGATTTGATTTGATTTTGATTTGATTTGATTTGATGTAAAACGTTTCCAAGATGGCGTAGCAATCGGACGTGTGTTTGTCGTGTACCGTCGTGATAATCAGACGTGTGTTTGTCTTGTATTGTCGTGATAATCAGACGTGTGTTTGTCTTGTACTGTCGTGATAATCGGACGTGTGTTTGTCTTGTACTGTCGTGATAATCGGACGTGTGTTTGTCTTGTACTGTCGTGATAATCGGACGTGTGTTTGTCTTGTACTGTCTTGATAATCGTTTTCCTGTTTTTTTTCTCGTATATATTTTAATCTCTCTTTCCATCTACGGACTGAATATACTCTCCTGCAACCCACCTCACCCAATGTGGTGCTATTTTTATACTTTAGAACCAGAACCCCCATCAGAAGCTAGCCAGCTAACTAGCTACTAACCTTTACACCGGATCGTCGCAGCTAGCTAGCTGCAACCGGGTGGCTACTCCTGGCTAACGGCTCTGTCCCGAAGCAAGCACCAGTTAGCCATCTCCCGGCTTGCCGAAGCGGTCCACCAGCCTATTCTTGGGCTACAATACCTCTTTTGCCAATTGGCCTGGACCCATTACTGCCGACACAGAGCCCCGCCGGTCTATCACGACTGGTCTGCCGACATAATCGTCCGAGGTGGTTTCAACAGGCTCTTCTGTTGTGACATTGCCAAAGGCCCATGTGCTAGCCCCGGCCCGCTAGCTGTCTGAATCACTGTGTCTCCAGCTCGCTTAGCGTAGTAGCGACTACCGAACATCTCCCTGACTCACCTATTGCTGCTCATTGGACCCTATGATCACTCGGCTACACATGCCTCTCCCTAATGTCAATATGCCTTGTCTATTGCTGTTCAGGTTAGTTACTATTGTTTTATTTCACTGTAGAGCCCCCAGCCCCGCCCAACATGCCTTAGATAGCTCTTTTGTCCCAACCCCACACATGGGGAGACCTCACCTGGGTTAACTGGTGCCTCCAGAGACACAACCTCTCTCATCGTCACTCAATGCCTAGGTTTACCTCCACTGTACTCACATCCTACCGTACCCTTGTCTGTACATGATTCCTTTAATCTATTCTTCCACGCCAAGAAACCTGCTCCTTTTATTCTCTGTTCTGAACGCACTAGACAACCAGTTCTTATAGCCTTTAGTCGTACCCTTATTCTACACCTCCTTTGGTGATGTAGAGGTGAATCCAGGCCCTGTAGCCCCCAGCACCACTCCTATTCCCCAAGCCCTGTAGCCCCCAGCACCACACCTATTCCCCAGGCCCCGTAGCCCCCAGCACCACACCTATTCCCCAGGCCCTGCAGCCCCCAGCACCACACCTATTCCCCAGGCCCTGCAGTCCCCAGCACCACACCTATTCCCCAGGCCCCATAGCCCCCAGCACCACACCTATTCCCCAGGCCCCATAGCCCCCAGCACCACACCTATTCCCCAGGCCCTGCAGCCCCCAGCACCACACCTATTCCCCAGGCCCCGTAGCCCCCAGCACCACACCTATTCCCCAGGCCCTGCAGCCCCCAGCACCACACCTATTCCCCAGGCCCTGCAGCCCCCAGCACCACACCTATTCCCCAGGCCCTGCAGCCCCCAGCACCACTCCCATTCCCCAGGCCCTGCAGCCCCCAGCACCACACCTATTCCCCAGGCCCTGTCACTACAGCATAATGAATGATTACCAGTGATGTCACTACAGCATAATGAATGATTACCAGTGATGTCACTACAGCATAATGAATGATTACCAGTGATGTCACTACAGCATAATGAATGATTACCAGTGATGTCACTACAGCATAATGAATGATTACCAGTGATGTAAAACGTTTCCAAGATGGCGTAGCAATCGGACGTGTGTTTGTCTTGTACCGTCGTGATAATCAGACGTGTGTTTGTCTTGTATCGTCTTGATAATCAGACGTGTGTTTTGTCTTGTATCGTCTTGATAATCAGACGTGTGTTTGTCTTGTATCGTCGTGATAATCAGACGTGTGTTTGTCTTGTATCGTCGTGATAATCAGACGTGTGTTTGTCTTGTATCGTCTTGATAATCAGACGTGTGTTTGTCTTGTATCGTCGTGATAATCAGACGTGTGTTTGTCTTGTATCGTCGTGATAATCAGACGTGTGTTTGTCTTGTATCGTCTTGATAATCAGACGTGTGTTTGTCTTGTATTGTCGTGATAATCAGACGTGTGTTTGTCTTGTACTGTCTTGATAATCGTTTTCCTCTGTTTTTTTTCTCGTATATATTTTAATCTCTCTTTCCATCTACGGACTGAATATACTCTCCTGCAACCCACCTCACCCAATGTGGTGCTATTTTTATACTTTAGAACCAGAACCCCCATCAGAAGCTAGCCAGCTAACTAGCTACTAACCTTTACACCGGATCATCGCAGCTAGCTAGCTGCAACCGGGTGGCTACTCCTGGCTAACGGCTCTGTCCCGAAGCAAGCACCAGTTAGCCATCTCCCGGCTTGCCGAAGCGGTCCACCAGCCTATTCTTGGGCTACAATACCTCTTTTGCCAATTGGCCTGGACCCATTACTGCCGACACAGAGCCCCGCCGGTCTATCACGACTGGTCTGCCGACATAATCGTCCGAGGTGGTTTCAACAGGCTCTTCTGTTGCGACATTGCCAAAGGCCCATGTGCTAGCCCCGGCCCGCTAGCTGTCTGAATCGCTGTGTCTCCAGCTCGCTTAGCGTAGTAGCGACTACCGAACATCTCCCTGACTCACCTATTGCTGCTCATTGGACCCTATGATCACTCGGCTACACATGCCTCTCCCTAATGTCAATATGCCTTGTCTACTGCTGTTCAGGTTAGTTACTATTGTTTTATTTCACTGTAGAGCTCCCAGCCCTGCTCAACATGCCTCTCCCTAATGTCAATATGCCTTGTCTACTGCTGTTCAGGTTAGTTACTATTGTTTTATTTCACTGTAGAGCTCCCAGCCCTGCTCAACATGCCTCTCCCTAATGTCAATATGCCTTGTCTACTGCTGTTCAGGTTAGTTACTATTGTTTTATTTCACTGTAGAGCCCCCAGCCCCGCCCAACATGCCTTAGATAGCTCTTTTGTCCCAACCCCACACATGGGGAGACCTCACCTGGGTTAACTGGTGCCTCCAGAGACACAACCTCTCTCATCGTCACTCAATGCCTAGGTTTACCTCCACTGTACTCACATCCTACCGTACCCTTGTCTGTACATGATTCCTTTAATCTATTCTTCCACGCCAAGAAACCTGCTCCTTTTATTCTCTGTTCTGAACGCACTAGACAACCAGTTCTTATAGCCTTTAGTCGTACCCTTATTCTACACCTCCTTTGGTGATGTAGAGGTGAATCCAGGCCCTGTAGCCCCCAGCACCACTCCTATTCCCCAAGCCCTGTAGCCCCCAGCACCACACCTATTCCCCAGGCCCCGTAGCCCCAGCACCACACCTATTCCCCAGGCCCTGCAGCCCCCAGCACCACACCTATTCCCCAGGCCCTGCAGCCCCCAGCACCACACCTATTCCCCAGGCCCCATAGCCCCCAGCACCACACCTATTCCCCAGGCCCCATAGCCCCCAGCACCACACCTATTCCCCAGGCCCTGCAGCCCCCAGCACCACACCTATTCCCCAGGCCCCGTAGCCCCCAGCACCACACCTATTCCCCAGGCCCTGCAGCCCCCAGCACCACACCTATTCCCCAGGCCCTGCAGCCCCCAGCACCACACCTATTCCCCAGGCCCTGCAGCCCCCAGCACCACTCCCATTCCCCAGGCCCTGCAGCCCCCAGCACCACACCTATTCCCCAGGCCCTGCAGCCCCCAGCACCACACCTATTCCCCAGGCCCTGTAGCCCCCAGCACCACTCCCATTCCCCAGGCCCTGCAGCCCCCAGCACCACACCTATTCCCCAGGCCCTGCAGCCCCCAGCACCACACCTATTCCCCAGGCCCTGTAGCCCCCAGCACCACACCTATTCCCCAGGCCCTGCAGCCCCCAGCACCACACCTATTCCCCAGGTGCTCTCATTTGTTGACTTCTGTAACTGTAAAAGCCTTGGTTTCATGCATGTTAACATCAGAAGCCTCCTCCGTAAGTTTACTTTATTCAATGTTTTATCACACTCTGCCAACCCTGATGTCCGAGCCGTGTCTGAATCCTGGTTTAGGAATGCCCAACATTTTCTGACAAGATAGAACTGCCAAAGGGGGTGGAGTTGCAATCTACTGCAGAGATAGCCTGCAGTGTTCTGTCACACTATTCAGGTCTGCGCCCAAACAATTAGAGCTTCTACTTTTAAAAATCCACCTTTCCAGAAACAAGTCTCTCACCGTTGTCGCTTGTTATAGACCCCCCTCAGCCCCCAGCTGTGCCCTGGACACCATATGTGAAATGATTGCTCCCGATCTGTCTTCAGAGTTCGTACTGTTAGGTGACCTAAACTGGGATATGCTTAACACAATCTCACACAAATTATCAAGGAATTTACCAGGTACAACCCTAAATCCATAACCATGGGCACCCTCATAGATATCATCCTGACCAACTTGCCCTCTAAATACACCTCTGCTGTCTTCAACCAGGATCTCAGCGATCACTGCCTCATTGCCTGCGTCCGTGGTCAAACGACCACCCCTCATCACTGTTAAACGCTCCCTAAAACACTTCAGCAAGCAGGCCTTTCTAATCGACCTGGCCCAGGTATCCTGGAAGGATAATGACCTCATTCCATTAGTAGAGGATGCCTGCTCTTTAAAAGTGCTTTCCTCACCATCTTAAATAAGCCCCCCAACAGATGGTTCACTTGACTGCCCTCGACCAGCACAAAAACATCCTGTGGCATTAGCATCAAACAGCGATATGCAACTTTTCAAGGAAGTCAGGAACCAATATACACAGTCAGATAGGAACGCTAAGGCTTTTTCAAACAGAAATCTGCATCCTATAGCACTAATTCCAGAATGTTTAGGGACTCTGTAAAGTCCCAAAACAGGATCCCTACAAATCAGCAGGACTAGACAATCTGAACCCCCTCTTTCTAAAATTATCCGCTGAAATGGTTGCAACCCCTGTTACTAGCCTGTTCAACCTCTCTGTTGTGTCGTCTGAGATCCCCAAAGATTGGAAAGCCGCGGTCATCCCCCTCTTCAAAGGGGGAGACACTCTAGACCCAAACTGTTACAGACCTATATCCATCCTGCCCTGCCTTTCTAAAATCTTCTAAAACCAAGTTAACAAACAGATCACCGACCAGTTCGAATCCCACCGTACCTTCTCCACTATGCAATCTGGTTTCTGAGCTGGTCATGGGTGCACCTCAGCCACGCTCCAGGTCCTAAACGATATAATATCCGCCATCGATAAAAGACAGTACTGTGCAGCCGTCTTCATCAACCTGGGCAAGGCTTTCGACTCTGTCAATCACCGCATTCTTATTGGCAGACACAACAGCCTTGGTTTCTCAAATGATTGCCTTGCCTGGTTCACCAACTACTTCTCTGATAGAGTTCAGTGTGTCAAATCGGAGGGCCTGTTGTCCGGACCTCTGGCGATCTCTATGGAGGTGCCACAGGGTTCAATTCTCAGGCCGACTCTTTTCTCTGAATACATCAATGATTTCGCTCTTGCTGCTGGTGATTACCTGATCCACCTCTACTCAGACGATACCATTCTGTATACATCTGGCCCTTCTTTCGACACTGTGTTAACAAACCTCCAAATGAGCTTTAATCCCATACAACTCTCCTTCCGTGGCCTACAACTGCTTTAAAATGCTAGTAAAACCAAATGCATGCTCTTTAACCGTTCGCTGCCCGCACCCGCCCACCCGACTAGCATCACTACTCTGGACGGTTCGGACTTAGAATACGTATTTGTAGTTGTCCACATATTATAGGTGTCTGGCTAGACTGTAAACTGTCCTTCCAGACTCACATTAAGCATCTCAAATCCAAAATTAAATCTAGAATCGGCTTCCTATTTCTCAGCAAAGCTTTCTTCACTCATGCTGCCAAACATACCCTCGTAAAACGGACTATTCTACCAATCCTTGACTTTGGCGATTTACAAAGATATTTACAAAATAGCCTCCAACACTCTACTCAGCAAACTGGATGTAGTCTATCACAGTGCCATCCGTTTTGTCACCAAAGCCCCATATACTACCCACCACTGTGACATGTATGCTCTCGTTGGCTGGCCCTCGCTACATATTCGTCGCCAAACCCACTGGCTCCAGGTCATCTATAAGTCTATGCTAGGTAAAGCCCCACCTTATCTCAGCTCACTGGTCTCCATAGCAGCACCCACCCGTAGCACACGCTCCAGCAGGTACAGTGCCTTGCGAAAGTATTCGGCCCCCTTGAACTTTGCGACCTTTTGCCACATTTCAGGCTTCAAACATAAAGATATAAAACTGTATTTTTTTGTGAAGAATCAACAACAAGTGGGACACAATCATGAAGTGGAACAACATTTATTGGATATTTCAAACTTTTTTAACAAATCAAAAACTGAAAAATTGGGCGTGCAAAATTATTCAGCCCCTTTACTTTCAGTGCAGCAAACTCTCTCCAGAAGTTCAGTGAGGATCTCTGAATGATCCAATGTTGACCTAAATGACTAATGATGATAAATACAATCCACCTGTGTGTAATCAAGTCTCCGTATAAATGCACCTGCACTGTGATAGTCTCAGAGGTCCGTTAAAAGCGCAGAGAGCATCATGAAGAACAAGGAACACACCAGGCAGGTCCGAGATACTGTTGTGAAGATGTTTAAAGCCGGATTTGGATACAAAAAGATTTCCCAAGCTTTAAACATCCCAAGGAGCACTGTGCAAGCGATAATATTGAAATGGAAGGATTATCAGACCACTGCAAATCTACCAAGACCTGGCCGTCCCTCTAAACTTTCAGCTCATACAAGGAGAAGACTGATCAGAGATGCAGCCAAGAGGCCCATGATCACTCTGGATGAACTGCAGAGATCTACAGCTGAGGTGGGAGACTCTGTCCATAGGAAAACAATAAGTCGTATATTGCACAAATCTGGCCTTTATGGAAGAGTGGCAAGAAGAAAGCCATTTCTTAAAGATATCCATAAAAAGTGTAGTTTAATGTTTGCCACAAGCCACCTGGGAGACACACCAAACATGTGAAGAAGGTGCTCTGGTCAGATGAAACCAAAATTGAACTTTTTGGCAACAATGCAAAACGTTATGTTTGGCGTAAAAGCAACACAGCTCATCACAGCTCACCCTGAACACACCATCCCCACTGTCAAACATGGTGGTGGCAGCATCATGGTTTGGGCCTGCTTTTCTTCAGCAGGGACAGGGAAGATGGTTAAAATTGATGGGAAGATGGATGGAGCCAAATACAGGACCATTCTGGAAGAAAACCTGATGGAGTCTGCAAAAGACCTTTTATTTTTATATTTTACCTTTATTTAACCAGGCAAGTCAGTATGGGTGGTCCTTCTGTAGCTCAGTTGGTAGAGCATGGCGCTTGTAACGCCAGGGTAGTGGGTTCGATCCCCGGGACCACCCATACGTAGAATGTATGCACACATGACTGTAAGTCGCTTTGGATAAAAGCGTCTGCTAAATGGCATATATATATATATATATAGTTAAGAACACATTCTTATTTTTAACTGCCTGTTCAGGGACAGAACGACAGATTTGTACCTTGTCAGCTCGGGGGGTTTGAACTCGCAACCTTCAGGTTACTAGTCCAACGCTCTAACCACTAGGCTACGCTGCCGCCCCACCTGAGACTGGGACGGAGATTTGTCTTCCAACAAGACAATGATCCAAAACATAAAGCAAAATCTACAATGGAATGGTTCAAAAAATAAACATATCCAGGTGTTAGAATGGCGAAGTCAAAGTCCAGACCTGAATCCAATCGAGAATCTGTGGTAAGAATTGGTTCACAAATGCTCTCCATCCAACCTCACTGAGCTCGAGCTGTTTTGCAAGGAGGAATGGGAATGAATTTCAGTCTCTCGATGTGCAAAACTGATAGAGACATACCCCAAGCGACTTACAGCTGTAATCACAGCAAAAGGTGGCGCTACAAAGTATTAACTTAAGCGGTCTGAATAATTCTGCATGCCCAATTTTTCAGTTTTTGATTTGTTTAAAAAGTTTGAAATATCCAATAAATGTCGTTCCACTTCATGATTGTGTCCCACTTGTTGTTGATTATTCACAAAAAATACAGTTTTCTATCTTTATGTTTGAAGCCTGAAATGTGGCAAAAGGTCGCAAAGTTCAAGGGGGCCGAATACTTTCGCAAGGCACTGTATATTTCACTGGTCATCCTCAAAGCCAACACTCCCTTTGGCCGCCTTTCCTTCCAGTTCTCTGCTGCCAATGACTGGAACGAATTGCAAAAAATCACTGAAGCTGGAGACTCATATCTCCCTTTAATCTAAAGGTCAAAGTTCCAAGTTGCTCCAAACATTAAACGCTCACTCCCCCTAGTGGCTACAGGTTATCTACAAGTCTATGCTAGGTAAAGCCTAGTGGCTACAGGTTATTTACAAGTCTATGCTAGGTAAAGCCTAGTGGCTACAGGTTATCTACAAGTCTATGCTAGGTAAAGCCTAGTGGCTATAGGTTATCTACAAGTCTATGCTAGGTAAAGCCTAGTTCACTCCCCCTAGTGGCTACAGGTTATCTAGAATGTATGCACGTCATTTCCGGTCACAACTTGCAGGCTTGTTTTCAAATTGCTGTGCGTTTTGTTGCCAACCTATTTTGCTACCTGACAACTTTACGGGTTTCACTTTTTAATTACCGTTCATATATTTATTTTTTCCTCGACTTTTTCACTCCGGACGCTTTATCTGGACACGATTCGTCAGGACCTCCAACAGCCGAAGCTAAGTAGTAACATTAACATGATGCCTTCTAATTGCAGCCGCTGTGCTCGCCTTACGGCGAGGATAGCTGTACTGCAAGCCCAGCTTCAGACGCAATCGTTAGGCAAGGGTAATTTCAGTGTAGGAAAGGATGAAACAGCGTCTGTGCCACCAGTAAGTACAGATAGTAGTATAAATCCCCTGGCACAGTCCCCGCAGCCGGACAACTTTCTCACGGTTTCTGGAAGGAAATGCTGTAGGAACGCTCAACCGGTGTCGCTCATTCAGCAGACAGAAACTTTCAACCGGTTCTCCCCATTAAGCAGCGGGTCGGTGTCAGAGGCCGAGTCTTCTCTGGTCTCTACTCCTCCCGTTACGGGGTCTGAGACGCCGAAGCTTCCCACCATTAGCTCTGACAAATTGAAAACTCTAGTCATTGGCGACTCCATTACCCGCAGTATTAGACTTAAAGCGAATCATCCAGCGATCATACACTGTTTACCCGGGGGCAGGGCTACCGACGTTAAGGCTAATCTGAAGATGGTGCTGGCTAAAGCTAAAACTGGCGAGTGTAGAGAGTATAGAGATATTGTTATCCACGTCGGCACCAACGATGTTAGGATGAAACAGTCAGAGATCACCAAGCGCAACATAGCTTCTGCGTGCATATCAGCTAGAAAGATGTGTCGGCATCGAGTAATTGTCTCTGGCCCCCTCCCAGTTAGGGGGAGTGATGAGCTCTACAGCAGAGTCTCACAACTCAATCGCTGGTTGAAAACTGTTTTCTGCCCCTCCCAAAAGATAGAATTTGTAGATAATTGGCCCTCTTTCTGGGACTCGCCCACAAACAGGACCAAGCCTGACCTGCTGAGGAGTGACGGACTCCATCCTAGCTGGAGGGGTGCTCTCATCTTATCTGCCAACATAGACAGGGCTCTAACTCCTCTAGCTCCACAATGAAATAGGGTGCAGGCCAGGCAGCAGGCTATTAGCCAGCCTGCCAGCATAGTGGAGTCTGCCACTAGCATAGTTAGTGTAGTCAGCTCAGCTATCACCATTGAGACCGTGTCTGTGCCTCGACCTGGGTTGGGCAAAACTAAACATGGCGGTGTTCGCCTTAGCAATCTCACTAGGATAAAGACCACCTCCATTCCTGTCATTACTGAAAGAGATCATGATACCTCACATCTCAAAATAGGGCTACTTAATGTTAGATCCCTTACTTCAAAGGCAATTATAGTCAATGAACTAATCACTGATCATAATCTTGATGTGATTGGCCTGACTGAAACATGGCTTAAGCCTGATGAATTTACTGTGTTAAATGAGGCCTCACCTCCTGGCTACACTAGTGACCATATCCCCGTGCATCCCGCAAAGGCGGAGGTGTTGCTAACATTTACGATAGCAAATTTCAATTTACAAAAAAAAAATGACGTTTTCGTCTTTTGAGCTTCTAGTCATGAAATCTATGCAGCCTACTCAATCACTTTTTATAGCTACTGTTTACAGGCCTCCTGGGCCATATACAGCGTTTCTCACTGAGTTCCCTGAATTCCTATCAGACCTTGTAGTCATTGCAGATAATATTCTAATCTTTGGTGACTTTAATATTCACATGGAAAAGTCCACAGACCCACTCCAAAAGGCTTTTGGAGCCATCATCGACTCAGTGGGTTTTGTCCAACATGTCTCTGGACCCACTCACTCTCACAGTCATACGCTGGACCTAGTTTTGTCCCATGGAATAAATGTTGTGGATCTTAATGTTTTCCTCATAATCCTGGACTATCAGACCACCATTTTATTACGTTTGCAATTGCAACAAATAATCTGCTCAGACCCCAACCAAGGAACATCAAAAGTCGTGCTATAAATTCACAGACAACACAAAGATTCCTTGATGCCCTTCCAGACTCCCTCTGCCTACCCAAGGACGCCAGAGGACAAAAATCCGTTAACCACCTAACTGAGGATCTCAATTTAACCTTGCGCAATACCCTAGATGCAGTTGCACCCCTAAAAACTAAAAAATGTCTCATAAGAAACTAGCTCCATGGTACACAGAAAATACCCGAGCTCTGAAGCAAGCTTCCAGAAAATTGGAACGGAAATGGCGCCACACCAAACTGGAAGTCTTCCGACTAGCTTGGAAGGATGGTACCGTGCAGTACCGAAGAGCCCTTACTGCTGCTCGATCGTCCTATTTTTCTAACTTAATTGAGGAAAATAAGAACAATCCGAAATTCCTTTTGATACTGTGGCAAAGCTAACTAAAAAGCAGCATTCCCCAAGAGAGGATGACTTGCACTTTAGCAGTGATAAATTCATGAACTTCTTTGAGGAAAAGATTATGATTATTAGAAAGCAAATTACGGACTCCTCTTTAAACCTGCGTATTCCTCCAAACCTCAGTTGTCCTGAGTCTGCACAACTCTGCCAGGACCTAGGATCAAGAGAGACGCTCAAGTGTTTTAGTACTATATCTCTTGACACAATGATGAAAATAATCATGGCCTCTAAACCTTCAAGCTGTATACTGGACCCTATTCCAACTAAACTACTGAAAGAGCTGCTTCCTGTGCTTGGCCCTCCTATGTTGAACATAATAAACGGCTCTCTATCCACTGGATGTGTACCAAACTCACTAAAAGTGGCAGTAATAAAGCCTCTCTTGAAAAAGCCAAACCTTGACCCAGAAAATATAAAAAACTATCGGCCTATATCGAATCTTCCATTCCTCTCAAAGATTTTAGAAAGGCTGTTGCGCAGCAACTCACTGCCTTCCTGAAGACAAACAATGTATACGAAATGCTTCAGTCTGGTTTTAGACCCCATCATAGCACTGAGACGGCACTTGTGAAGGTGGTAAATGACATTTTGATGGCATCGGACCGAGGCTCTGCATCTGTCCTCGTGCTCCTAGACCTTAGTGCTGCTTTTGATACCATCGATCACCACATTCTTTTGGAGAGATTGGAAACCCAAATTGGTCTACACGGACATGTTCTGGCCTGGTTTAGGTCTTATCTGTCGGAAAGATATCAGTTTGTCTCTGTGAATGGTTTGTCCTCTGACAAATCAACTGTACATTTCGGTGTTCCTCAAGGTTCTGTTTTAGGACCACTATTGTTTTCACTATATATTTTACCTCTTGGGGATGTTATTCGAAAACATAATGTAAACTTTCACTGCTATGCGGATGACACACAGCTGTACATTTCAATGAAACATGGTGAAGCACCAAAATTGCCCTCGCTAGAAGCATGTGTTTCAGACATAAGGAAGTGGATGGCTGCAAACTTTCTACTATTAAACTCGGACAAAACAGAGATGCTTGTTCTAGGTCCCAAGAAACAAAGAGATCTTCTGTTGAATCTGACAATTAATCTTAATGGTTGTACAGTCGTCTCAAATAAAACTGTGAAGGACCTCGGCGTTACTCTGGACCCTGATCTCTCTTTTGAAGAACATATCAAGACCATTTCGAGGACAGCTTTTTTCCATCTACGTAACATTGCAAAAATCAGAAACTTTCTGTCCAAAAATGATGCAGAAAAATTAATCCATGCTTTTGTCACTTCTAGGTTAGACTACTGCAATGCTCTATTTTCCGGCTACCCGGATAAAGCACTAAATAAACTTCAGTTAGTGCTAAATACGGCTGCTAGAATCCTGACTAGAACCAAAAAATTTGATCATATTACTCCAGTGCTAGCCTCTCTACACTGGCTTCCTGTCAAAGCAAGGGCTGATTTCAAGGTTTTACTGCTAACCTACAAAGCATTACATGGGCTTGCTCCTACCTACCTCTCTGATTTGGTCCTGCCGTACATACCTATACGTACGCTACGGTCACAAGACGCAGGCCTCCTAATTGTCCCTAGAATTTCTAAGCAAACAGCTGGAGGCAGGGCTTTCTCCTATAGAGCTCCATTTTTATGGAACGGTCTGCCTACCCATGTCAGAGACGCAAACTCGGTCTCAACCTTTAAGTCTTTACTGAAGACTCATCTCTTCAGTGGGTCATATGATTGAGTGTAGTCTGGCCCAGGAGTGGGAAGGTGAACGGAAAGGCTCTGGAGCAACGAACCGCCCTTGCTGTCTCTGCCTGGCCGGTTCCCGTTTTCCACTGGGATTCTCTGCCTCTAACCCTGTTACGGGGGCTGAGTCACTGGCTTGCTGGGGCTCTCTCGTGCCGTCCCTGGGGGGATGCGTCACCTGGGTGGGTTGATTCACTGTTGTGGTCGGCCTGTCTGGGTTCCCCCCACCCCTTGGGTTGTACCGTGTCGGAGATCTTTGTGGGCTATACTCGGCCTTGTCTCAGGATGGTAAGTTGGTGGTTGAAGATTTCCTCTAGTGGTGTGGGGGCTGTGCTTTGGCAAAGTGGGTGGGGTTATATCCTTCCTGTTTGGCCCTGTCCGGGGTGTCCTCGGATGGGGCCACAGTGTCTCCTGACCCCTCCTGTCTCAGCCTCCAGTATTTATGCTGCAGTAGTTTATGTGTCGGGGCTAGGGTCAGTTTGTTTATCTGGAGTACTTCTCCTGTCCTATTCGGTGTCCTGTGTAAATCTAAGTGTGCGTTCTCTAATTCTCTCCTTCTCTCTTTCTTTCTCTCTCTCGGAGGACCTGAGCCCTAGAACCATGCCCCAGGACTACCTGACATGATGACTCCTTGCTGTCCCCAGTCCACCTGGCCATGCTGCTGCTCCAGTTTCAACTGGCCTGGGCCCTAGGACCATGTCCCAGGACTACCTGACATGAGGACTCCTTGCTGTCCCCAGTCCACCTGGCCATGCTCCTGCTCCAGTTTCAACTGTTCTGCCTTACTATTATTCAACCATGCTGGTCATTTATGAACATTTGAACATCTTGGCCACGTTCTGTTATAATCTCCACCTGGCACAGCCAGAAGAGGACTGGCCACCCCACATATGCTCTCTCTAATTCTCTCTTTCTTTCTCTCTCTCGGAGGACCTGAGCCCTAGGACCGTGCCCCAGGACTACCTGACATGATGGCTCCTTGCTGTCCCCAGTCCATCTGACTGTGCTGC
>NW_025747609.1:0-50657 GCF_021184085.1 Oncorhynchus gorbuscha
GGAGGAGAGAGCGAGGGTCAGAGACGGAGGAGAGAGCGAGGGTCAGAGACGGAGGAGAGAGCGAGGGTCAGAGACGGAGGAGAGAGAGAGGGTCAGAGACTGGGGAGAGAGCGAGGGTCAGAGACTGGGGAGAGAGCGAGGGTCAGAGACTGGGAGAGAGCGAGGGTCAGAGACTGGGGAGAGAGCGAGGGTCAGAGACTGGGGAGAGAGCGAGGGTCAGAGACTGGGGAGAGAGCGAGGGTCAGAGACTGGGGAGAGAGCGAGGGTCAGAGACTGGGGAGAGAGCGAGGGTCAGAGACTGGGGAGAGAGCGAGGGTCAGAGACTGGGGAGAGAGCGAGGGTCAGAGACGGGGGAGAGAGCGAGGGTCAGAGACGGGGAGAGAGCGAGGGTCAGAGACGGGGGAGAGAGCGAGGGTCAGAGACGGGGAGAGAGCGAGGGTCAGAGACGGGGAGAGAGCGAGGGTCAGAGACGGGGAGAGAGCGAGGGTCAGAGACGGGGGAGAGAGCGAGGGTCAGAGACGGGGGAGAGAGCGAGGGTCAGAGACTGGGGAGAGAGCGAGGGTCAGAGAGGGAGAGCGAGGGTCAGAGAGGGAGAGCGAGGGAGGAAAAGTATTGTCATGTTTTGTTGATTTTCAGAATGCTTTTGATCCATGATGGATTATATATTTTTAAACTCCAACTGGGGAGAGAGCGAGGGTCAGAGACTGGGGAGAGAGCGAGGGTCAGAGACTGGGGAGAGAGCGAGGGTCAGAGACTGGGGAGAGAGCGAGGGTCAGAGACTGGGGAGAGAGCGAGGGTCAGAGACTGGGGAGAGAGCGAGGGTCAGAGACTGGGGAGAGAGCGAGGGTCAGAGACTGGGGAGAGAGCGAGGGTCAGAGACTGGGGAGAGAGCGAGGGTCAGAGACGGGGGAGAGAGCGAGGGTCAGAGACGGGGAGAGAGCGAGGGTCAGAGACGGGGAGAGAGCGAGGGTCAGAGACGGGGGAGAGAGCGAGGGTCAGAGACGGGGAGGCGAGGGTCAGGAGACGGGGGGGAGGGCGGGTCAGGAGACGGGGAGGCGAGGTCAGGGCTAGGGGAGGCCGGGGGTCCGGGAACTGGGGAGAGGCGAGGGTCAGAGACTGGAGAGAGCGAGGGTCAGAGAGAGCTGGGGAGAAGCGAGGGTCAGAGGAGAGCGAGGGAGGAAAAGTATTGTCATGTTTGTTGAGTTTCAGAATGCTTTTGATCCATGATGGATTATATATTTTTAAACTCAATGACGTTAGAGGGGTAAAGTATCATCAGATATATTTACTCAAACAACAGTAATATATATTTACTTTTGAATCTTTTTGTTTTTATATCGGATAAACGCTCCAAACATCCCTATGAGCACAAGTGTTTTTTGGTTGAATACTTTTTGCCACTAAATGTCATATCTTTGTCAGGTTATGATCTCTGCCTTTTTGTCTGTTTGAAATTGACACCATTTTATACATGTTATGATCTGCCTTCTCGTCTACTGTTTTTAAATTAACACCATTTATACATCATGGATCAATTAATTATTATTCATTTTATATAATTGATTGTTGTGACAAATTTGTTTTTTTTAAGTGTACAGTATGTTAAAGGACCTCTATGAGAAGGGTCAGAGTGATATAGGGGTCAACTAGTGCCCGATGTCTATAATATTAAAGAAGTCTCAGGTATTACGCCTGAGGTAGAGTACCTCATGATAAGCTGTAGACCACACTACCTTTGGGCGGCAGGCGTAGCCTAGTGGTTAGAGCGTTGGACTAGTAACCGGAAGGTTGCGGTTCAAACCCCAAGCTGACAAGGTACAAATCTGTCATTCTGCCCCTGAACAGGCAGTTAACCCACTGTTCCCAGGCCGTCATTGAAAATAAGAATATGTTCTTAACTGACTTGCCTGGTTAAATAAAAGTAAAAAATAAAAGAAAAATCACCTAGAGAGTTTAATCTGTATTATTAGTAGCCGTCTATTTACCACCACAGACCCGTGCTGGCACTAAGACCGCTCTCAACCAACTCTGAGGCCATAAGCAAACAGGAAAACGCTCACCAGAAGCGGTGCTCTAGTGGCCGGGGATTTTAATGCAGGCAAACTTAAATCAGTTTACCTAATTTCTACCAGCATGTTAAATGTGCAACGAGAGGGAAAAACTCTCCATACAGAAATGGTTTGTTGAGATCGGTGTGGAAAAACTTGATTGGCCTGCACAGAGCCCTGACCTCAACCACATCAAACTCCTTTGTGATGAATTGGAAGCCAACTGCGAGCCAGGCCTAATCGCCCAACATCAGTGGCTCCGAGCAGGTGTCCACATACTTTTGATCACATTAGTATTTGTAATGTAGTTATATGGGGTCATTAATAGTAGTAGTAGTTCGTATTCCCCTGAGTCCATAGAGAGACCCTAAGACAACAACATGGCAAGGCAGCAACCCAACATGGTAGCAACACACCATGACAACAACATAGCAAGGCAACAACACAACATGGTAGCAACACACCATGACAACAACATAGCAAGGCAGAAACACACCATGGTAGCAACACACACCCATGACAACAACATAGCAAGGCAGCAACACACCATGACAACAACATAGCAAGGCAGAAACACAACATGGTAGCAACACACCATGACAACAACATAGCAAGGCAACAACACAACATGGTAGCAACACACCATGACAACAACATAGCAAGGCAGCAACACAACATGGTAGCAACACAGCATGGAAGAAACACAACATGACAACAACATGGTAGCAACACACCATGACAACAACATGGCAAGGCAGCAACACAACAAGGTAGCAACACAACAAGGAAGCAACACAACAAGGTGGCAACAACATAGCAAGGTAGAAACACAACAAGGCAGCAACACAACATAGCAAGGCAGCATCACAACATGGTAGCAACACAAGGCAGCAACACAACAAGGTAGCCACAACATGGCAGGTAGATGCAAGGCAGCAACACAACATAGCAAGGCAGCAACACAACAAGGTAGCAACACAACATAGCAAGGCAGCAACACAACAAGGCAGCAACACAACAAGGTAGCAACACAACAAGGTAGCAACACAACAAGGCAGCAACACAACATAGCAAGGCAGCAACACAACAAGGTAGCAACACAACATAGCAAGGCAGCAACACAACATAGCAAGGCAGCAACACAACAAGGCAGCAACACAACATATCAAGGCAGCAACACAACAAGGCAGCAACACAACATAGCAAGGTAGCAACACAACAAGGCAGCAACACAACATAGCAAGGTAGCAACACAACAAGGCAGCAACACAACATATCAAGGCAGCAACACAACAAGGCAGCAACACAACATAGCAAGGCAGCAACACACCATGACAACAACATAGCAAGGCAGAAACACAACATGGTAGCAACACACCATGACAACAACATAGCAAGGCAACAACACAACATGGTAGCAACACACCATGACAACAACATAGCAAGGCAGCAACACAACATGGTAGCAACACAGCATGGAAGAAACACAACATGACAACAACATGGTAGCAAACACCATGACAACAACATGGCAAGGCAGCAACACAACAAGGTAGCAACACAACAAGGAAGCAACACAATTAAGGTAGCAACAACATAGCAAGGTAGAAACACAACAAGGCAGCAACACAACATAGCAAGGCAGCATCACAACATGGTAGCAACACAAGGCAGCAACACAACAAGGTAGCAACAACATAGCAAGGTAGAATCACAAGGCAGCAACACAACATAGCAAGGCAGCAACACAACAAGGTAGCAACACAACATAGCAAGGCAGCAACACAACAAGGCAGCAACACAACAAGGTAGCAACACAACAAGGTAGCAACACAACAAGGCAGCAACACAACATAGCAAGGCAGCAACACAACAAGGTAGCAACACAACATAGCAAGGCAGCAACACAACATAGCAAGGCAGCAACACAACAAGGCAGCAACACAACATATCAAGGCAGCAACACAACAAGGCAGCAACACAACATAGCAAGGTAGCAACACAACAAGGCAGCAACACAACATAGCAAGGTAGCAACACAACAAGGCAGCAACACAACATATCAAGGCAGCAACACAACAAGGCAGCAACACAACATATCAAGGCAGCAACACAACAAGGCAGCAACACAACATAGCAAGGTAGCAACACAACAAGGCAGCAACACAACATAGCAAGGTAGCAACACAACAAGGCAGCAACACAACATATCAAGGCAGCAACACAACAAGGCAGCAACACAACATAGCAAGGCAGCAACACAACATATCAAGGCAGCAACACAACAAGGCAGCAACACAACCTCAGGGTTGTCTTGGATAGATCTGTGTGTGGTAGTCTCAGGGTTGTCTGGGATAGCTCTGTGTGTGGTAGTCTCAGGGTTGTCTGGGATAGCTCTGTGTGTGGTAGCTCTGTGTGTGGTAGCTCTGTGTGTGGTAGCCCTGTGTGTGGTAGTCTCAGGGTTGTCTGGGATAGATCTGTGTGTGGTAGCTCTGTGTGTGGTAGCTCTGTGTGTGGTAGTCTCAGGGTTGTCTGGGATATCTCTGTGTGTGGTATCCCTGTCATTTTATCAGCAGAGTCTCTAAACATATTCCAATCAGCGATAGCAAAGCAGTCCTGTAGCATAGTCTCTGAATCTGGTCACCATTTCTAAGCATAATCGAGGGAAATTGGTTGGGGGGGGGGGGGGGGGGGGGGGTTCATGGGGAGGGGCTGTATGTTATACATTAGTAGGGATTTATTAGTTTATTTAATTTGACAAAAAATGGTACAGAATGAAGCCAACCATGATTTGATCGTATCCTCCAGCTGGTGGCAGTATGCCCCTTAAAACGTCTGTTTTGCTGAGCTCTATTATACTGAGAAGAAGAAGTTATCCAGTCGGCCACCTCGGTAGCACTGCCAGACAATATAACCGAACCAGTAAAGCTCTTTAGACGTTTTAATGTATATTAGCCACTGTGTTTTGAGCACACTTCTGTCAATATAGCTAATTATATAATTTCATTGCATATTTACGTTGTTATTGTTATTAGTTAGCTGGCTGGTTTAGTTAGCATTAGCCTTGTTAGCTAACTGTTAGCTGGCTGGTTTAGTTAGCATTAGCCTTGTTAGCTAACTGTTAGCCCTCATCCCCCGACCATGAGTTCACCAAGCTACTCTCCTCCTGATGAAGAGGAGGAGGAGGTCTGCTGGACGGAGAAAGAGGGTCTGTGGCTGAATGTTGTTGTGAAAGAGGAGAATGAAGAGGAGGATGTCACAGTAACAAAAGTAGAGGAAGAGCAGGATGTTACAGTGAAAGAGGAAGAGGAAGAGGCTTTTACAGTAGAAGAGGAAGAGGAGGATGAGGCTTTTACAGTGAAGGAAGAGGAGGACGAAGCTTTTACAGTGAAAGAAGAGGAGGATGAGGCTTTTACAGTGAAAGAAGAAGAGGAAGAGTCGTTCAGAGTGAAAGAGGAAGAGGAAACCGAGGAGACGGGAGGTAAAAGATTAACACACCAGTAAAAGGGGTGATCTGTAGTTGTTGAACTGATGTGGGGGGGTAAAGGGGTGATCTGTAGTTGAACTGATGTGGGGTAAAGGGGTGATCTGTAGTTGTTGAACTGATGTGGGGGGGGTTAAAGGGTGATCTGTAGTTGTTGAACTGATGTGGGGGGTTTAAAGGGGTGATCTGTAGTTGTTGAACTGATGTGGGGGTTTAAAGGGGTGATCTGTAGTAGTTGAACTGATGTGGGGGGTAAAGGGGTGATCTGTAGTTGTTGAACTGATGTGGGGGTAAAGGGGTGATCTGTAGTTGTTGAACTGATGTGGGGGGTTTAAAGGGGTGATCTGTGGTTGTTGAACTGATGTGGGGGGGTTTAAAGGGGTGATCTGTAGTTGTTGAACTGATGTGGGGGGGTTAAAGGGGTGATCTGTAGTTGTTGAACTGATGTGGGGGGTTTAAAGGGTGATCTGTAGTTGTTGAACTGATGTGGGGGGGGTAAAGGGGTCATCTGTAGTTGTTGAACTGATGTGGGGGGTTTAAAGGGGTGATCTGTAGTTGTTGAACTGATGTGGGGGTTTAAAGGGGTGATCTGTAGTTGTTGAACTGATGTGGGGGGTAAAGGGGTGATCTGTAGTTGAACTGATGTGGGGGTAAAGGGGTGATCTGTAGTTGTTGAACTGATGTGGGGGGGTTAAAGGGGTGATCTGTAGTTGTTGAACTGATGTGGGGGGGGTTTAAAGGGGTGATCTGTAGTTGTTGAACTGATGTGGGGGGTTTAAAGGGGTGATCTGTAGTAGTTGAACTGATGTGGGGGGGGGTAAAGGGGTGATCTGTAGTTGTTGAACTGATGTGGGGGTAAAGGGGTGATCTGTAGTTGTTGAACTGATGTGGGGGGGTTTAAAGGGGTGATCTGTGGTTGTTGAACTGATGTGGGGGTTTAAAGGGGTGATCTGTAGTTGTTGAACTGATGTGGGGGGTTAAAGGGTGATCTGTAGTTGTTGAACTGATGTGGGGGTTTAAAGGGGTGATCTGTAGTTGTTGAACTGATGTGGGGGGAGTAAAGGGGTCATCTGTAGTTGTTGAACTGATGTGGGGGTTTAAAGGGGTGATCTGTAGTTGTTGAACTGATGTGGGGGTTTAAAGGGGTGATCTGTAGTTGTTGAACTGATGTGGGGGTAAAGGGGTGATCTGTAGTTGTTGAACTGATGTGGGGGTAAAGGGGTGATCTGTAGTTGTTGAACTGACTTGGGGGATAAAGGGGTGATCTGTAGTTGTTGAACTGATGTGGGGGTTTAAAGGGGTGATCTGTAGTTGTTGAACTGATGTGGGGGGGTTTAAAGGGTGATCTGTAGTTGTTGAACTGATGTGGGGGTTTAAAGGGGTGATCTGTAGTTGTTGAACTGATGTCGGGGGGTAAAGGGGTGATCTGTAGTTGTTGAACTGATGTGGGGGTTTAAAGGGTGATCTGTAGTTGTTGAACTGATGTGGGGGTTTAAAGGGGTGATCTGTAGTTGTTGAACTGATGTGGGGGGTTTTAAGGGGTGATCTGTAGTTGTTGAACTGATGTGGGGGGTAAAGGGGTGATCTGTAGTTGTTGAACCGATGTGAGGGGGGATAAAGGGGTGATCTGTAGTTGTTGAACTGATGTAGGGGGTTAAAGGGGTGATCTGTAGTTGTTGAACTGATGTGGGGGGTTTAAAGGGGTGATCTGTAGTTGTTGAACTGATGTGGGGGGTTTAAAGGGGCGATCTGTAGTTGTTGAACTGATGTGGGGGTAAAGGGGTGATCTGTAGTTGTTGAAATGATGTGGGGGGTTAAAGGGTGATCTGTAGTTGTTGAACTGATGTGGGGGTTAAAGGGGTGATCTGTAGTTGTTGAACTGATGTGGGGGGATTAAAGGGGTGATCTGTAGTTGTTGAACTGATGTGGGGGTTTTAAGGGGTGATCTGTAGTTGTTGAACTGATGTGGGGGTTTAAAGGGGTGATCTGTAGTTGTTGAACTGATGTGGGGGTTAAAGGGGTGATCTGTAGTTGTTGAACTGATGTGGGGGGTTAAAGGGGTGATCTGTAGTTGTTGAACTGATGTGGGGGGGTTAAAGGGGTGATCTGTAGTTGTTGAACTGATGTAGGGGGGTTAAAGGGGTGATCTGTAGTTGTTGAACTGATGTGGGGGGTAAAGGGGTGATCTGTAGTTTTTGAACTGATGTGGGGGGTTTAAAGGGGTGATCTGTAGTTGTTGAACTGATGTGGGGGCGTTAAAGGGGTAATCTGTAGTTGTTGAACTGATGTGGGGGGGTTAAAGGGGTGATCTGTAGTTGTTGAACTGATGTGGGGGTTTTAAGGGGTGATCTGTAGTTGTTGAACTGATGTGGGGGGTTTTAAGGGGTGATCTGTAGTTGTTGAACTGATGTGGGGGGTTTTAAGGGGGTGATCTGTAGTTGTTATTTTATTTATATTTATATTTATATACTTGAAGAATAAAACTTAAAGTACCCCCCCCCTCCTCCCCAATGTAACTACTTAAAGGACTAGTTGTTACGAACGGGCAATTCCATGGTAAAGTACCCCCCCTCCTCCCTCCTCTCCCCAATGTAACTACTTAAAGGACTAGTTGTTACGAACAGGCAATTCCATGGTAAAGTACCCCCCTCTCCCCAATGTAACTACTTAAAGGACTAGTTGTTATGAACAGGCAATTCCATGGTAAAGTACCCCCCCTCCTCCCTCCTCTCCCCAATGTAACTACTTAAAGGACTAGTTGTTACGAACAGGCAATTCCATGGTAAAGTACCCCCCCTCCTCTCCCCAATGTAACTACTTAAAGGACTAGTTGTTACGAACGGGCAATTCCATGGTAAAGTACCACCCCCTCCCTCCTCTCCCCAATGTAACTACTTAAAGGACTAGTTGCTACGAACGGGCAATTCCATGGTAAAGTACCCCCCTCCTCCCTCCTCTCCCCAATGTAACTACTTAAAGGACTAGTTGTTATGAACAGGCAATTCCATGGTAAAGTACCCCCTCCTCCCCAATGTAACTACTTAAAGGACTAGTTGTAATGAACAGGCAATTCCATGGTAAAGTACCCCCCCTCCTCCCCAATGTAACTACTTAAAGGACTAGTTGTTATGAACAGGCAATTCCATGGTAAAGTACCCCCCTCCTCCCCAATGTAACTACTTAAAGGACTAGTTGTTATGAACGGGCAATTCCATGGTAAAGTACCCCCTCCTCCCCAATGTAACTACTTAAAGGACTAGTTGTTACGAACGGGCAATTCCATGGTAAAGTACCCCCCCCCCCCCCTCCTCTCCCCAATGTAACTACTTAAAGGACTAGTTGTTACGAACGGGCAATTCCATGGTAAAGTACCCCCCTCCTCCCTCCTCTCCCCAATGTAATTACTTAAAGGACTAGTTGTTATGAACAGGCAATTCCATGGTAAAGTAACCCCCCTCCTCTCCCCAATGTAACTACTTAAAGGACTAGTTGTTACGAACGGGCAATTCCATGGTAAAGTACCCCCCCTCCTCTCCCCAATGTCACTACTTAAAGGACTAGTTGTTATGAACAGGCAATTCCATGGTAAAGTAACCCCCCCTCCTCTCCCCAATGTAACTACTTAAAGGACTAGTTGTTACGAACGGGCAATTCCATGGTAAAGTACCCCCCTCCTCCCTCCTCTCCCCAATGTAATTACTTAAAGGACTAGTTGTTATGAACAGGCAATTCCATGGTAAAGTAACCCCCTCCTCTCCCCAATGTAACTACTTAAAGGACTAGTTGTTAAACGGGCAATTCCATGGTAAAGTACCCCCCTCCTCTCCCCAATGTCACTACTTAAAGGACTAGTTGTTATGAACAGGCAATTCCATGGTAAAGTAACCCCCCCTCCTCTCCCCAATGTAACTACTTAAAGGACTAGTTGTTACGAACGGGCAATTCCATGGTAAAGTACCCCCCCTCCTCCCTCCTCTCCCCAATGTTGTCATCTGTAGTTTTTTTACAGTAAATGTTTTTTTCTATGCACTTAACTAATGTACTTACTGTTAAACTTTTAAATCAAAATTAGACTCTGTGTAAATCAATGGTTTGTGTTTGGTTATATATTTGACAGTAGACTACCACAGTCTCAGTGTAAATCCATGGTTTGTGTTTGGTTATATATTTTACAGTAGACTACCACAGTCTCAGTGTAAATCAATGGTTTGTGTTTGGTTATATATTTGACAGTAGACTACCACAGTCTCAGTGTAAATCAATGGTTTGTGTTTGGTTATATATTTGACAGTAGACTACCACAGTCTCAGTGTAAATCCATGGTTTGTGTTTGGTTATATATTTGACAGTAGACTACCACAGTCTCAGTGTAAATCAATGGTTTGTGTTTGGTTATACATTTGACAGTAGACTACCACAGTCTCAGTGTAAATCCATGGCCCACAGTGGCAGGTTGACAGCTTTACTCTTTCAACTGCAGATTTGTTTGATTGATGTGGCTTTTTTTAAAGGGGCTTCGAACAGAAACAAAATGGCCGCCCTGTCACATGTTTTGGTAAACAACTGAGGGTTGTGGTGGCTGGAGAAATGTAACCACTCTCGCAAATTCATAGAGAAAGCTATTGTAGCAACCTTAACCCAAAACCTAGTGACCTCGTCAAGAATGACAGAACTCTTGGAGTAACAGTTAGTGATGAAATTCTATTGGTCACATGGTCACTCAGAACTCCGCCACGTTCCAGAACCTTGTCACCAGAAACCAAAGGTGCTTGTGTGACCAGTTGAGAACCCGGGATGCTGCCTCTGGTAATAGAAGTAGGACGGTTCGATGGCATAGACGAATAAGGGAGACTATGTACGGTCTGTGATTTCAGAGAAGTTAGAGAATCAACTGCATTTGGACATTTATTGTACTTTTTATATAATGATTTGAGAGCTATAATGTTTGATAAAATGTTTGTAAAGAAATCAAGAAGTATTCTGGATTTAGAGATGAAGAAAATGGTGAATGTCTATTTAGGAAAGAAGTATGTGCAGTTGATCTCTGAAGCTTGGAGGATGAGACGAGATCGGTTGATCTCTGAAGCTTGGAGGATGAGACGAGATCGGTTGATCTCTGAAGCTTGAGAGGATGAGACGGATCGGTTGATCTCTGAAGCTTGGAGGATGAGACAAGATCAATTGATCTCTGAAGCTTGGAGGAGGAGACGAGATCAGATGATCTCTGAAGCTTGGAGGATGAGACGAGATCAGCATTTATATATATATATATAATCATCAGCATTTATATATACAGTGCCTTGCGAAAGTATTCGCCCCCCTTGAACTTTGCGACCTTTTGCCACATTTCAGGCGTCAAACATAAAGATATAAAACTGTATTTTTTTGTGAAGAATCAACAACAAGTGGGACACAATCATGAAGTGGAACGACATTTATTGGATATTTCAAACTTTTTTAACAAATCAAAAACTGAAAAATTTGGCGTGCAAAATTATTCAGTAATAATAATCCCCTCTCTCCCTCTATATAATAATACAGTCCCCTCTCTCCCTCTATATAATAATACAGTCCCCTCTATCCCTCTATATAATAATACAGTCCCCTCTATATAATAATACAGTCCCCTCTCTCCCTCTATATAATAATACAGTCCCCTCTCTCTCTATATATAATAATACAGTCCCCTCTCTCCCTCTATATAATAATACAGTCCCCTCTATATAATAATACAGTCCCCTCTCTCCCTCTATATAATAATACAGTCCCCTCTATATAATAATACAGTCCCCTCTATATAATAATACAGTCCCCTCTATATAATAATACAGTCCCCTCTCTCCCTCTATATAATAATACAGTCCCCTCTCTCCCTCTATATAATAATACAGTCCCCTCTATATAATAATACAGTCCCCTCTCCTCTATATAATAATACAGTCCCCTCTATATAATAATACAGTCCCTCTATATAATAATACAGTCCCCTCTATATAATAATACAGTCCCCTCTCTCCCTCTATATAATAATACAGTCCCCTCTCTCCCTCTATATAATAATACAGTCCCCTCTATATAATAATACAGTCCCCTCTATATAATAATACAGTCTCCTCTATATTATAATAATGGCCCCTCTCTCCCTCTATATAATAATACTGACCCCTCTCTCCCTCTATATAACAATACAGTCCCCTCTATATAATAATACAGTCCCCTCTATATAATAATACAGTCCCCTCTCTCCCTCTATATAATAATACAGTCCCCTCTATATAATAATACAGTCCCCTCTATATAATAATACAGTCCCCTCTCTCCCTCTATATAATAATACAGTCCCCTCTCTCCCTCTATATAATAATACAGTCCCCTCTATATAATAATACAGTCCCCTCTATATAATAATACAGTCCCCTCTATATAATAATACAGTCTCCTCTATATAATAATACTGGCCCCTCTCTGCCTCTATATAATAATACTGACCCCTCTCTCCCTCTATATAACAATACAGTCCCCTCTATATAATAATACAGTCCCCTCTATATAATAATACAGTCCCCTCTATATAATAATACAGTCCCCTCTCTCCCTCTATATGATAATACAGTCCCCTCTATATAATAATACAGTCCCCTCTATATAATAATACAGTCCCCTCTATATAATAATACAGTCCCCTCTCTCCCTCTATATAATAATACAGTCCCCTCTATATAATAATACAGTCCCCTCTCTCCCTCTATATAATAATACAGTCCCCTCTCTCCCTCTATATAATAATACAGTCCCCCCTCTATATAATAATACAGTCCCCTCTATATAATAATACAGTCCCCTCTCTATAATAATACAGTCCCCTCTATATAATAATACAGTCCCCTCTCTCCCTCTATATAATAATACAGTCCCCTCTATATAATAATACAGCCCCCTCTCTCCCTCTATATAATAATACAGTCCCCTCTATATAATAATACAGTCCCCTCTATATAATAATACAGTCCCTCTCTATAATAATACAGTCCCCTCTCTCCCTCTATATAATAATACAGTCCCCTCTCCCTCTATATAATAATACAGTCCCCTCTCTCCCTCTATATGATAATACAGTCCCCTCTCTCCCTCTATATGATAATACAGTCCCCTCTATATAATAATACAGTCCCCTCTATATAATAATACAGTCCCCTCTCTCCCTCTATATAATAATACAGTCCCCTCTATATAATAATACAGTCCCCTCTCTCCCTCTATATAATAATACAGTCTCCTCTCTCCCTCTATATAATAATACAGTCCCCTCTCTCCCTCTATATAATAATACAGTCCCCTCTCTCCCTCTATATATTAATACAGTCCCCTCTATATAATAATACAGTCCCCTCTCTCCCTCTATATAATAATACAGTCCCCTCTATATAATAATACAGTCCCCTCTCTCCCTCTATATAATAATACAGTTCCCTCTCTCCCTCTATATAATAATACAGTCCCCTCTATATAATAATACAGTCCCCTCTCTCCCTCTATATAATAATACAGTCCCCTCTATATAATAATACAGCCCCCTCTCTCCCTCTATATAATAATACAGTCCCCTCTATATAATAATACAGTCCCCTCTCTATAATAATACAGTCCCCTCTCTATAATAATACAGTCCCCTCTCTATAATAATACAGTCCCCTCTCTCCCTCTATATAATAATACAGTCCCCTCTCTCCCTCTATATAATAATACAGTCCCCTCTCTCCCTCTATATGATAATACAGTCCCCTCTCTCCCTCTATATGATAATACAGTCCCCTCTATATAATAATACAGTCCCCTCTATATAATAATACAGTCCCCTCTCTCCCTCTATATAATAATACAGTCCCCATTATATAATAATACAGTCCCCTCTCTCCCTCTATATAATAATACAGTCTCCTCTCTCCCTCTATATAATAATACAGTCCCCTCTCTCCCTCTATATAATAATACAGTCCCCTCTATATAATAATACAGTCCCCTCTCTATAATAATACAGTCCCCTCTCTCCCTCTATATAATGATACAGTTCCCTCTCTCCCTCTATATAATAATACAGTCCCCTCTATATAATAATACAGTCCCCTCTCTCCCTCTATATAATAATACAGTCCCCTCTATATAATAATACAGCCCCCTCTCTCCCTCTATATAATAATACAGTCCCCTCTCTATAATAATACAGTCCCCTCTCTATAATAATACAGTCCCCTCTCTATAATAATACAGTCCCCTCTCTCCCTCTATATAATAATACAGTCCCCTCTCTCCCTCTATATAATAATACAGTCCCCTCTCTCCCTCTATATAATAATACAGTCTCCTCTATATAATAATACAGTCCCCTCTCTCCCTCTATATAATAATACAGTCCCCTCTATATAATAATACAGTCCCCTCTCCCTCTATATTATAATACAGTCCCCTCTCTCTCTATATATAATAATACAGTCCCCTCTCTCCCTCTATATAATAATACAGTCCCCTCTCTCCCTCTATATAATAATACAGTCCCCTCTATATAATAATACAGTCCCCTCTCTCCCTCTATATAATAATACAGTCCCCTCTATATAATAATACAGTCCCCTCTATATAATAATACAGTCCCCTCTATATAATAATACAGTCCCCTCTCTCCCTCTATATAATAATACAGTCCCCTCTCTCCCTCTATATAATAATACAGTCCCCTCTATATAATAATACAGTCCCCTCTATATAATAATACAGTCTCCTCTATATAATAATCCTGGCCCCTCTCTCCCTCTATATAATAATACTGACCCCTCTCTCCCTCTATATAACAATACAGTCCCCTCTCTCCCTCTATATAACAATACAGTCCCCTCTCTCCCTCTATATAATAATACAGTCCCCTCTATATAATAATACAGTCCCCTCTATATAATAATACAGTCCCCTCTATATAATAATACAGTCCCCTCTATATAATAATACAGTCCCCTCTATATAATAATACAGTCCCCTCTCTCCCTCTATATGATAATACAGTCCCCTCTATATAATAATACAGTCCCCTCTATATAATAATACAGTCCCCTCTCTCCCTCTATATGATAATACAGTCCCCTCTATATAATAATACAGTCCCCTCTATATAATAATACAGTCCCTCTCCCCTCTATATAATAATACAGTCCCCTCTATATAATAATACAGTCCCCTCTCTCCTCTATATAATAATACAGTCCCCTCTATATAATAATACAGTCCCCTCTCTCCCTCTATATAATAATACAGTCCCCTCTCTCCTCTATATAATAATACAGTCCCTCTATATAATAATACAGTCCCCTCTCCCTCTATATAATAATACAGTCCCCTCTCTCCCTCTATATAATAATACAGTCCCCTCTATATAATAATACAGTCCCTCTCTCCCTCTATATAATAATACAGTCCCCTCTATATAATAATACAGTCCCCTCTCTCCTCTATATAATAATACAGTTCCCTCTCTCCCTCTATATAATAATACAGTCCCCTCTATATAATAATATACTCTCTCCCTCTATATAATAATACAGTCCCCTCTATATAATAATACAGCCCCCTCTCTCCCTCTATATAATAATACAGTCCCCTCTATATAATAATACAGTCCCCTCTCTCCTCTATATGATAATACAGTCCCCTCTATATAATAATACAGTCCCCTCTCTCCCTCTATATAATAATACAGTCCCTCTCTCCCTCTATATAATAATACAGTCCCCTCTATATAATAATACAGTCCCCTCTATATAATAATACAGTCCCCTCTATAATAATACAGTCCCTCTATATAATAATACAGTCCCCTCTATATAATAATACAGTCCCTCTATATAATAATACTGACCCCTCTCTCCCTCTATATAATAATACAGTCCCTCTCTCCCTCTATATAATAATACAGTCCCTCTCTCCCTCTATATAATAATACAGTCCCCTCTATATAATAATACTGACCCCTCTCTCCTCTATATAATAATACAGTCCCTCTCTCCCTCTATATAATAATACAGTCCCCTCTCTCCCTCTATATAATAATACAGTCCCTCTATATAATAATACTGACCCCCTCTCCCTCTATATAATAATACAGTCCCTCTATATAATAATACTGACCCCTCTCTCCCTCTATATAATAATACAGTCCCCTCTCTCCCTCTATATAATAATACGGTCTCCTCTATATAATGATACAGTCCCCTCTCTCCCTCTATATAATAATACAGTCCCCTCTATATAATAATACAGTCCCCTCTATATAATAATACAGTCCCCTCTCTATAATAATACAGTCCCCTCTCTATAATAATACAGTCCCCTCTCTATAATAATACAGTCCCCTCTCTCCCTCTATATAATAATAGTCCCCTCTCTCCCTCTATATAATAATACAGTCCCCTCTCTCCCTCTATATAATAATACAGTCTCCTCTATATAATAATACAGTCCCCTCTCCCCCTCTATATAATAATACAGTCCCCTCTCTCCCTCTATATAATAATACAGTCCCCTCTCTCCCTCTATATAATAATACAGTCCCCTCTATATAATAATACAGTCCCCTCTATATAATAATACAGTCCCCTCTCTCCCTCTATATAATAATACAGTCCCCTCTCTCCCTCTATATAATAATACAGTCCCCCTCTCCTCTATATAATAATACAGTCCCCTCTATATAATAATACAGTCCCCTCTCTCCCTCTATATGATAATACAGTCCCTCTATATAATAATACAGTCCCATCTCTCCCTCTATATAATAATACAGTCCCCTCTCTCCCTCTATATAATAATACAGTCCCCTCTATATAATAATACAGTCCCTCTATATAATAATACAGTCCCCTCTATATAATAATACAGCCCCCTCTCTCCTCTATATAATAATACAGTCCCCTCTATATAATAATACAGTCCCCTCTATATAATAATACAGTCCCTCTATATAATAATACAGTCCCCTCTATATAATAATACAGTCCCCTCTATATAATAATACAGTCCCCTCTATATAATAATACAGTCCCCTCTCTCCCTCTATATGATAATACAGTCCCTCTATATAATAATACAGTCCCTCTATATAATAATACTGACCCCTCTCTCCCTCTATATAATAATACAGTCCCCTCTATATAATAATACAGTCCCCTCTCTCCCTCTATATAATAATACAGTCCCTCTATATAATAATACTGACCCCTCTCTCCCTCTATATAATAATACAGTCCCTCTCTCCCTCTATATAATAATACAGTCCCTCCCTCTATATAATAATACAGTCCCCTCTATATAATAATACTGACCCTCTCTCCCTCTATATAATAATACAGTCCCCTCTATATAATAATACTGACCCTCTCTCCCTCTATATAATAATACAGTCCCCTCTCCCTCTATATAATAATACAGTCTCCTCTATATAATGATACAGTCCCCTCTCTCCTCTATATAATAATACAGTCCCCTCTATATAATAATACAGTCCCCTCTATATAATAATACAGTCCCCTCTATAATAATACAGTCCCTCTATAATAATACAGTCCCTCTCTATAATAATACAGTCCCCTCTCTATAATAATACAGTCCCCTCTCTCCCTCTATATAATAATAGTCCCCTCTCTCCCTCTATATAATAATACAGTCCCCTCTCTCCCTCTATATAATAATACAGTCTCCTCTATATAATAATACAGTCTCCTCTAAATAATAATACAGTCCCCTCTCCCCCTCTATATAATAATACAGTCCCCTCTCTCCCTCTATATAATAATACAGTCCCCTCTATATAATAATACAGTCCCTCTATATAATAATACAGTCCCCTCTCTCCCTCTATATAATAATACAGTCCCCTCTCCCCTCTATATAATAATACAGTCCCCTCTCTCCCTCTATATAATAATACAGTCCCCTCTATATAATAATACAGTCCCCTCTCCCTCTATATGATAATACAGTCCCTCTATATAATAATACAGTCCCATCTCTCCCTCTATATAATAATACAGTCCCTCTCTCCCTCTATATAATAATACAGTCCCCTCTATATAATAATACAGTCCCTCTATATAATAATACAGTCCCCTCTATATAATAATACAGTCCCCTCTATATAATAATACAGTCCCTCTATATAATAATACAGCCCCCTCTCTCCTCTATATAATAATACAGTCCCCTCTATATAATAATACAGTCCCCTCTATATAATAATACAGTCCCCTCTATATAATAATACAGTCCCCTCTATATAATAATACAGTCCCCTCTATATAATAATACAGTCCCCTCTATATAATAATACAGTCCCCTCTATATAATAATACAGTCTCCCTCTATATGATAATACAGTCCCTCTATATAATAATACAGTCCCTCTCCCCTCTATATAATAATACAGTCCCCTCTCTCCTCTATATAATAATACAGTCCCCTATATAATAATACAGTCCCCTCTATATAATAATACAGTCCCTCTATATAATAATACAGCCCCTCTCTCCCTCTATATAATAATACAGTCCCCTCTATATAATAATACAGTCCTCTATATAATAATACAGTCCCCTCTATATAATAATACAGTCCCCTCTATATAATAATACAGTCCCTCTATATAATAATACAGTCCCCTCTATATAATAATACAGTCCCCTCTCCCTCTATATAATAATACAGTCCCCTCTATATAATAATACAGTCCCCTCTATATAATAATACAGTCCCTCTATATAATAATACAGTCCCCTCTCCCTCTATATGATAATACAGTCCCCTCTCTCCCTCTATATGATAATACAGTCCCCTCTATATAATAATACAGTCCCCTCTCCCCTCTATATAATAATACAGTCCCCTCTCTCCCTCTATATAATAATACAGTCCCCTCTATATAATAATACAGTCCCCTCTATATAATAATACAGTCCCTCTATATAATAATACAGTCCCCTCTATATAATAATACAGCCCCTCCCTCTATATAATAATACAGTCCCTCTATATAATAATACCCTCTATATAATAATACAGTCCCCTCTATATAATAATACAGTCCCTCTATATAATAATACAGTCCCTCTATATAATAATACAGTCCCCTCTCTCCTCTATATAATAATCAGTCCCCTCTATATAATAATACAGTCCCTCTATATAATAATACAGTCCCCTCTATATAATAATACAGTCCCCTCTATATAATAATACAGTCCCCTCTCTCCCTCTATATAATAATACAGTCCCCTCTCTCCCTCTATATAATAATACAGCCCCTCTCTCCCTCTATATAATAATACAGTCCCTCTATATAATAATACAGTCCCCTCTATATAATAATACAGTCCCCTCTATATAATAATACAGTCCCCTCTATATAATAATACAGTCCCTCTATATAATAATACAGTCCCCTCTATATAATAATACAGTCCCCTCTATATAATAATACAGTCCCCTCTATATAATAATACAGTCCCTCTCTCCCTCTATATAATAATACAGTCCCCTCTCTCCCTCTATATAATAATACAGTCCCCTCTCTCCCTCTATATAATAATACAGTCCCTCTATATAATAATACAGTCCCTCTCTCCCCTATATAATAATACAGTCCCTCTATATAATAATACAGTCCCCTCTATATAATAATACAGTCCCCTCTATATAATAATACAGTCCCTCTATATAATAATACAGTCTCCCTCTATATAATAATACAGTCCCCTCTATATAATAATACAGTCCCCTCTCTCCTCTATATAATAATACAGTCCCCTCTATATAATAATACGGTCTCCTCTATATAATAATACAGTCCCCTCTATCCCTCTATATAATAATACAGTCCCCTCTATATAATAATACAGTCCCCTCTCTCCCTCTATATAATAATACAGTCCCCTCTATATAATAATACAGTCCCCTCTCTCCCTCTATATAATAATACAGTCCCCTCTATATAATAATACAGTCCCCTCTATATAATAATACAGTCCCCTCTATATAATAATACTGACCCCTCTCTCCTCTATATAATAATACAGTCCCCCTCTCCCTCTATATAATAATACAGTCCCCTCTATATAATAATACGGTCTCCTCTATATAATAATACAGTCCCCTCTCTCCCTCTATATAATAATACAGTCCCCTCTATATAATAATACAGTCCCTCTATATAATAATACAGTCCCTCTCTCCCTCTATATAATAATACAGTCCCCTCTATATAATAATACAGTCCCCTCTCTATAATAATACAGTCCCCTCTCCCTCTATATAATAATACAGTCCCTCTCTCCTCTATATAATAATACAGTCCCCTCTATATAATAATACAGTCCCCTCTCTCCTCTATATAATAATACAGTCCCTCTATATAATAATACAGTCCCCTCTCTCCCTCTATATAATAATACAGTCCCCCTCTCCTCTATATAATAATACAGTCCCCTCTATATAATAATACAGTCCCCTCTCTCCCTCTATATGATAATACAGTCCCCTCTATATAATAATACAGTCCCCTCTCTCCCTCTATATAATAATACAGTCCCCTCTCCCTCTATATAATAATACAGTCCCCTCTATATAATAATACAGTCCCCTCTATATAATAATACAGTCCCCTCTCTCCCTCTATATAATAATACAGTCCCCTCTATATAATAATACAGTCCCCTCTATATAATAATACAGTCCCCTCTATATAATAATACAGTCCCCTCTATATAATAATACAGTCCCTCTATATAATAATACAGTCCCTCTCTCCCTCTATATAATAATACAGTCCCTCTATATAATAATACAGTCCCCTCTATATAATAATACAGTCCCCTCTATATAATAATACAGTCCCTCTATATAATAATACAGTCCCCTCTATATAATAATACAGTCCCCTCTATATAATAATACAGTCCCCTCTATATAATAATACAGTCCCCTCTCTCCCTCTATATAATAATACAGTCCCCTCTCTCCCTCTATATAATAATACAGTCCCCTCTCTCCCTCTATATAATAATACAGTCCCCTCTATATAATAATACAGTCCCCTCTATATAATAATACAGTCCCTCTATATAATAATACAGTCCCCTCTATATAATAATACAGTCCCTCTCTCCTCTATATAATAATACAGTCCCCTCTCTCCCTCTATATAATAATACAGTCCCTCTATATAATAATACAGTCCTCTATATAATAATACAGTCCCCTCTATATAATAATACAGTCCCCTCTATATAATAATACAGTCCCCTCTCTCCCTCTATATAATAATACAGTCCCCTCTATATAATAATACAGTCCCTCTATAATAATACAGTCCCCTCTATCCCTCTATATAATAATACAGTCCCCTCTATATAATAATACAGTCCCCTCTCCCTCTATATAATAATACAGTCCCCTTATAATAATACAGTCCCCTCTCTCCCTCTATATAATAATACAGTCCCCTCTATATAATAATACAGTCCCTCTATATGATAATACAGTCCCCTCTATATAATAATACAGTCCCCTCTCTCCCTCTATATAATAATACAGTCCCTCTCTCCTCTCTATAATAATACAGTCCCCTCTATATAATAATACGGTCTCCTCTATATAATAATACAGTCCCCTCTCTCCTCTATATAATAATACAGTCCCCTCTATATAATAATACAGTCCCTCTATATAATAATACAGTCCCTCTCTCCCTCTATATAATAATACAGTCCCCTCTATATAATAATACAGTCCCCTCTATATAATAATACAGTCCCCTCTCTCCCTCTATATAATAATACAGTCCCCTCTATATAATAATACAGTCCCTCTCTATAATAATACAGTCCCCTCTCTCCCTCTATATAATAATACAGTCCCCTCTCCTCTATATAATAATACCTCTATATAATAATACAGTCCCTCTCCTCTATATAATAATACAGTCCCCTCTATATAATAATACAGTCCCCTCTCTCCCTCTATATAATAATACAGTCCCCTCTCTCCCTCTATATAATAATACAGTCCCCTCTATATGATAATACAGTCCCCTCTATATAATAATACAGTCCCCTCTCTCCCTCTATATAATAATACAGTCCCCTCTATATAATAATACAGTCCCCTCCCTCTATATTATAATAACCATCATAATATTGGTGACCTAAAGTCGTCTGGATCACTGCCTAATGTTTCAGCAACTGTAATAATTTATTGGAAGAATAAAATAATTGACTGTGTGAAAAATGAAGACAAGTACTGACTGTTGTTCACTTGACTGTCTTATTAATGGTAGAAGAAAATTGTCAAAGTTTGTAAAAACATTGAAACATTCACGACAATGACAAATTACTGACTTTGTCGTTCACACAGGAGAGAGACGTGACTATTGTGGATCCTCTGGGGAGCCTCAACAACATCATGATGCTGAAGAGGCAGAGAAGAGTCTCTCCACATCAGAACTCTTCAAGAAACACCAGCAGAGACCCACAGGGAAGAATCCTCACTGCTGCTCTCACTGTGGGAAGCGTTGCAAATCTTTATCAGAACTTAAAATACACCAGAGAACACACACAGGAGAGAAACCTTATAGCTGTGATCAATGTGGGAGGAGTTTCACTATATCAAGCCATCTGACTTCACACCAGAGAACACACACAGGAGAGAAACCTTATAGCTGTGATCAATGTGGGAAGTGTTTTACTATATCAAGCCATCTGACTTCACACCAGAGAACACACACAGGAGAGAAACCTTATAGCTGTGATCAATGTGGGATGAGTTTTGCTGCATCAAGCAATCTGACTTCACACCAGAGAACACACACAGGAAAGAAACCTTATAGCTGTGATCAATGTGGGATGAGTTTTGCTGCATCAAGCAATCTGACAAGACACCAGAGAATACACACAGGAGAGAAACCTTATAGCTGTGATCAATGTGGGAAGTGTTTTACTATATTGAGCTCTCTGACTTCACACCAGAGAACACACACAGGAGAGAAACCTTATAGCTGTGATCAATGTGGGAAGTGTTTTACTATATTGAGCTCTCTGACTTCACACCAGAGAATACACACAGGAGAGAAACCTTATAGCTGTGATCAATGTGGGAAGTGTTTTACTATATCAAGCTCTCTGACTTCACACCAGAGAACACACACAGGAGAGAAACCTTATAGCTGTGATCAATGTGGGAAGTGTTTTACTATATCAAGCCATCTGACTGCACACCAGAGAACACACACAGGAGAGAAACCTTATATCTGTGATCAATGTGACAAGAGATACTCTGATAAAAGATCTCTGATTAAACATCAGAAAATACATGAAGGAGGTGTTTCATGATATCAATTGTAGTAGGAGTGTTTTAATGATGTCACAATGTAGAATGTTTTAACATTGTAGTAGGAGTATTTGAATGATGTTACAATGTAGAATGTCTTAACATTGTAGCAGCACTTCAAGATTCAAAATGTAGCTAGCGGTTTTCTACAAGTTGAAAAAGCTGCTTGTTTAAAAAAATACATGTAATTGATCATTGTTGCAGATGTTTGTGTATAAACACACAAGAAAGCAGTACAATAAATTGGTCTATAATCAATTTTTATTAACAATCTGACATCACTCCAGTATTTCTTGACAACATTCAAGTGCTAATTGTCTTTATTCCACTACTGAAGAAGCATGACTCAAATCACCTCATATTTCAAACATTCAGCCTGACAACATGTTTTATTATTCCATGCCTCACCATTAAGTGAAGTATTGCCAATACATATTAACAAAGGGGTGAACATTTGGTTTTACACCAGCGAGTATACACAGGAAATAAACCTCACTGCTGCCCTGACTTTGGGAAGAGTTTTTCAACATCACGGTCTTTATAATCTCACCAAGAATCGCACAGAGAGAGAACCAGCGGCTGTGATGTATGTGGAATGACTTTTACTGCCTCGAGTGAACTGATTTTACACCAGAGAACATAGAATGATCTCCAAACCAGACCTGGGTAGTAGAACACAGAGTGTAGAATGACCTGGGTAGTAGAATACAGAGTGTAGAATGACCTGGGTAGTAGAACACAGAGTGTGGAATGATCTCCAACACCAGACCTGGGTAGTAGAACACAGAGTGTAGAATGACCTGGGTAGTAGAACCACAGAGTGTGGAATGATCTCCAATACCAGACCTGGGTAGTAGAACACAGAGTGTAGAATGATCTCCAACACCAGACCTGGGTAGTAGAACACAGAGTGTAGAATGATCTCCAACACTAGACCTGGGTAGTAGAACACAGAGTGTAGAATGACCTGGGAAGAATGATTTTCAACACCAGACCTGGGTAGTAGAACACAGAGTGTAGAATGATCTCCAACACCAGACCTGGGTAGTAGAACACAGAGTAGAATGATCTCCAACACTAGACCTGGGTAGTAGAACACAGAGTGTAGAATGACCTGGGTAGTAGAACACAGAGTGTAGAATGATTCCAACACCAGACCTGGGTAGTAGAACACAGAGTGTAGAATGATCTCCAACACCAGACCTGGGTAGTAGAACACAGAGTGTAGAATGACCTGGGTAGTAGAGCACAGAGTGTGGAATGACCTGGGTAGTAGAACAGAGTGTAGAATGACCTGGGTAATAGAACACAGAGTGTGGAATGATCTCCAACACCAGACCTGGGTAGTAGAACACAGAGTGTAGAATGACCTGGGTAGTAGAACCACAGAGTGTGGAATGATCTCCAACACCAGACCTGGGTAGTAGAACACAGAGTGTAGAATGATCTCCAACACTAGACCTGGGTAGTAGAACACAGAGTGTAGAATGACCTGGGTAGTAGAAACAGAGTGTAGAATGACCTGTAGAACACAGAGTGTGGAATGATCTCCAACACCAGACCTGGTAGTAGAACACAGAGTGTAGAATGACTGGGTAGTAGAACAGAGTGTGGAATGATCTCCAATACCAGACCTGGGTAGTAGAACACAGAGTGTAGAATGATCTCCAACACCAGACCTGGGTAGTAGAACACAGAGTGTAGAATGATCTCCAACACTAGACCTGGGTAGTAGAACACAGAGTGTAGAATGACCTGGGTAGTAGAACACAGAGTGTAGAATGATCTCCAACACCAGACCTGGGTAGTAGAACACAGAGTGTAGAATGATCTCCAACACCAGACCTGGGTAGTAGAACACAGAGTGTAGAATGATCTCCAACACTAGACCTGGGTAGTAGAACACAGAGTGTAGAATGACCTGGGTAGTAGAACACAGAGTGTAGAATGATCTCCAACACCAGACCTGGGTAGTAGAACACAGAGTGTAGAATGATCTCCAACACCAGACCTGGGTAGTAGAACACAGAGTGTAGAATGACCTGGGTAGTAGAGCACAGAGTGTGGAATGACCTGGGTAGTAGAACACAGAGTGTAGAATGACCTGGGTAATAGAACACAGAGTGTGGAATGATCTCCAACACCAGACCTGGGTAGTAGAACACAGAGTGTAGAATGACCTGGGTAGTAGAACCACAGAGTGTGGAATGATCTCCAACACCAGACCTGGGTAGTAGAACACAGAGTGTGGAATGATCTCCAACACCAGACCTGGGTAGTAGAACACAGAGTGTAGAATGACCTGGGTAGTAGAACACAGAGTGTAGAATGACCTGGGTAGTAGAACACAGAGTGTAGAATGACCTAGGTAGTAGAGCACAGAGTGTGGAATGACCTGGGTAGTAGAACACAGAGTGTAGAATGACCTGGGTAGTAGAACACAGAGTGTGGAATGATCTCCAACACCAGACCTGGGTAGTAGAACACAGAGTGTAGAATGACCTGGGTAGTAGAACCACAGAGTGTGGAATGATCTCCAACACCAGACCTGGGTAGTAGAACACAGAGTGTAGAATGATCTCCAACACTAGACCAGAACACAGAGTTTAGAATGGTAGTAGAACACAGAGTGTAGAATGATCTCCAACACTAGACCTGGGTAGTAGAACACAGAGTTTAGAATGACCTGGGTAGTAGAACACAGAGTGTAGAATGATCTCCAACACCAGACCTGGGTAGTAGAACACAGAGTGTAGAATGACCTGGGTAGTAGAACACAGAGTGTAGAATGACCTCCGCCAACACCAGACCTGGGTAGTAGAACACAGAGTGTAGAATGACCTGGGTAGTAGAACACAGAGTGTAGAATGACCTCCGCCAACACCAGACCTGGTTAGTAGAACACAGAGTGTGGAATGGTCTCTAACCCCAGACCTGGGTAGTAGAACACAGAGTGTGGAATGATCTCCAACACTAGACCTGGGTAGTAGAACACAGAGTGTATAATGATCTCCAACACCAGACCTGGGTAGTAGAACACAGAGTGTGGAATGATCTCCAACACAATGATCTCTTTATGATAACTGTTGATGTGGCTGGATGGTTCAACTTGTTTCACCATTCGGCTATAATGTCACATGATCAAATATGTAATTTCTGTTTAAAATGAGACAATAAATATCATGTTTTGGATAGGTAGAAGCTGTAACATTTAGGGGGGATGGTTGCCACTATCAACTCCATTATAATAAATCTACTGTTGGATGGTTGTCACTATCAACTCCATTATAATAAATCTACTGGTGGATGGTTGTCACTATCAACTCCATTATAATAAATCTACTGGTGGAGGGGGATGGTTGTCACTATCAACTCCATTATAATAAATCTACTGGTGGAGGGGGATGGTTGTCACTATCAACTCCATTATAATAAATCTACTGGTGTAGGGGGATGGTTGTCACTATCAACTCCATTATAATAAATCTACTGTTGGATGGTTGTCACTATCAACTCCATTATAATAAATCTACTGGTGTAGGGGGATGGTTGTCACTATCAACTCCATTATAATAAATCTACTGGTGGATGGTTGTCACTATCAACTCCATTATAATAAATCTACTGGTGGATGGTTGTCACTATCAACTCCATTATAATAAATCTACTGGTGGATGGTTGTCACTATCAACTCCATTATAATAAATCTACTGTTGGATGGTTGTCACTATCAACACCATTATAATAAATCTACTGTTGGATGGTTGTCACTATCAACTCCATTATAATAAATCTACTGTTGGATGGTTGTCACTATCAACACCATTATAATAAATCTACTGGTGGATGGTTGTCACTATCAACACCATTATAATAAATCTACTGTTGGATGGTTGTCACTATCAACACCATTATAATAAATCTACTGTTGGAGGGGGATGGTTGTCACTATCAACTCCATTATAATAAATCTACTGATGGAGGGGGATGGTTGTCACTATCAACTCCATTATAATAAATCTACTGTTGGATGGTTGTCACTATCAACACCATTATAATAAATCTACTGGTGTAGGGGGATGGTTGTCATTATCAACTCCATTATAATAAATCTACTGGTGGAGGGGGATGGTTGTCACTATCAACTCCATTATAATAAATCTACTGGTGTAGGGGGATGGTTGTCACTATCAACTCCATTATAATAAATCTACTGATGGAGGGGAACTATCAACACCATTATAATAAATCTATTGGTGTAGGGGGATGGTTGTCACTATCAACTCCATTATAATAAATCTACTGGTGTAGGGGATGGTTGCCACTATCAACTCCATTATAATAAATCTACTGGTGGAGGGGGATGGTTGTCACTATCAACTCCATTATAATAAATCTACTGGTGGAGGGGGATGGTTGTCACTATCAACTCCATTATAATAAATCTACTGGTGTAGGGGGATGGTTGTCACTATCAACTCCATTATAATAAATCTACTGATGGAGGGGGATGGTTGCCACTATCAACACCATTATAATAAATCAACTCAACTCCATTATAATAAATCTACTGGTGTAGGGGGATGGTTGTCACTATCAACTCCATTATAATAAATCTACTGGTGTAGGGGGATGGTTGTCACTATCAACTCCATTATAATAAATCTACTGTTGGATGGTTGTCACTATCAACACCATTATAATAAATCTACTGTTGGATGGTTGTCACTATCAACTCCATTATAATAAATCTACTGGTGTAGGGGGATGGTTGTCACTATCAACTCCATTATAATAAATCTACTGATGGAGGGGGATGGTTGTCACTATCAACTCCATTATAATAAATCTACTGGTGTAGGGGATGGTTGTCACTATCAACTCCATTATAATAAATCTACTGGTGTAGGGGGATGGTTCACTATCAACTCCATTATAATAAATCTACTGGTGTAGGGGATGGTTGTCACTATCAACTCCATTATAATAAATCTACTGGTGTAGGGGGATGGTTGTCACTATCAACTCCATTATAATAAATCTACTGGTGAATGGTTGTCACTATCAACACCATTATAATAAATCTACTGTTGGATGGTTGTCACTATCAACTCCATTATAATAAATATACTGTTGGATGGTTGTCACTATCAACTCCATTATAATAAATCTACTGATGGAGGGGGATGGTTGTCACTATCAACTCCATTATAATAAATATACTGTTGGATGGTTGTCACTATCAACTCCATTATAATAAATCTACTGATGTAGGGGGATGGTTGTCATTATCAACTCCATTATAATAAATCTACTGGTGGATGGTTGTCACTATCAACTCCATTATAATAAATATACTGGTGGATGGTTGTCACTATCAACTCCATTATAATAAATCTACTGGTGGAGGGGGATGGTTGTCACTATCAACTCCATTATAATAAATCTACTGGTGTAGGGGGATGGTTGTCACTATCAACTCCATTATAATAAATCTACTGGTGTAGGGGGATGGTTGTCACTATCAACTCCATTATAATAAATCTACTGGTGGAGGGGGATGGTTGTCACTATCAACTCCATTATAATAAATCTACTGGTGGATGGTTGCCACTATCAACTCCATTATAATAAATCTACTGGTGGAGAGGGATGGTTGTCACTATCAACTCCATTATAATAAATCTACTGGTGGAGGGGGATGGTTGTCACTATCAACTCCATTATAATAAATCTACTGGTGTAGGGGGATGGTTGTCACTATCAACTCCATTATAATAAATCTACTGGTGGAGGTGGATGGTTGTCACTATCAACTCCATTATAATAAATCTACTGGTGGATGGTTGTCACTATCAACTCCATTATAATAAATCTACTGGTGGAGGGGGATGGTTGTCACTATCAACTCCATTATAATAAATCTACTGAGGGTCAGAGAGAGAAAGAGGGTCAGAGAGAGAAAGAGGGTCAGAGAGAGAGAAAGAGGGTCAGAGAGAGAGAAAGAGGGTCAGAGAGAGAAAGAGGGTCAGAGAGAGAGAGAAAGAGGGTCAGAGAGAGAGAAAGAGGGTCAGAGAGAGAGAAAGAGGGTCAGAGCGAGAGAAAGAGGGATAGAGAGAGAGAAAGAGGGATAAGTGAGGGAAAGAAGGTCAGAGAGAGGGAGAGGATTATATTAAACAGATTTAGATTTGAATCCCAACCTACATTTTTCAAATGATCACTTAGAATGTTTATTTGAAGCTTTATTTAACTGGGATGGCCGGGTGTCAGTTTGTAAATGAGAACTTTGTTCTCAACTGGCCTACCTGGTTAAATAAAAAACTAGGCAAGTCAGTTTAGAACAAATTCTTATTTTCAATGAAGGCCTACCCCTGACGACGCTGGACCCTATGGGACTCCCAATCAGCCCGGATTCGACCCAGGGACAGTCATTTCAATATAACGTTATATAATATTATTTTGGAAATAAAATTCAAATAATTGTTTTGAAAGTCCAACTTTTTGTCTGAAAATAAAATAATTTCCTCAACTGTTTTATACACTGCAGTCAGCAGATGGCGATGTGAGTCTTTCAGGCAGAGTGTGACGTGTAATTTCGTGGACGGGATCTTTCACCAACAGCTCGACGTCTGCCAGAGTGTGACGTGTAATTTAGTGGACGGGTTCTTTCACCAACAGCTCGACGTCTGCCAGAGTGTGACGTGTAATTTAGTGGACGGGTTCTTTCACCAACAGCTCGACGTTTGTCACTAGTTACCACAGTCACAATGTCATAATTATTACTAAAACCTTGCCTATTTCTTCAACTTCTCTTCTTAAAATCTGTTAACGTCATTCCTAACCCTGACCTTTCAGTTAAAAGACTGAAAAGCAAATGTTTGTTTTCATCATTTTTTTTTACCATAGCCAATGCCTTCTTTGTGGCTGTGGTAACTAATGACAACCCAGGTCGGCAGCCACGTTGTTTTATAGTTCAATGAACATGGTCAACCACCTCGGAAGCTTGCTCGCCTAAACATTGACCCTCATGTATAATAGCCTCTGTATTTTAAACTCACGTCTGTCGTCCAGCTAGTTATACCATTTAATTTAATGTTTACAGTGTTAGCTGACATCCCGGAATATGAGTTCACTATGCTGTTCACCTGCTAAAGAATCTCTGTGGCTGAATGTTGTCGTGAAAGAGGAGAAGGAAGCGGAGGTTGTTACAGTGAAACAAGAAGTAGAGGAAGAGGAGGTTGTTACAGTGAAACAAGAAGTAGAGGAAGAGGAGGTTGTTACAGTGAAACAAGAAGAAGAGGAAGAGGAGGCTGTTACAGTAAAACAAGAAGTAGAAGGTGAGGCTGTTACAGTGAAACAAGAAGAAGACGCTTTCAGAGTGAAAGAGGAAGAGGTGGAACGAGAGATGACTGTCACATCGAAAGAAGAGGAGAAGATAGGAGATCTGATTAACACCAGTAAGTACTGAGTGGTTGCTCATGAAACCAGGACCAAAATAATACCATGATTTTCACAAAATTGTGTTGTTGGAGCAGTGGCGATTTTAACATGTACATCTTGGTGGGGGGCAAACTGATTTAAAAACAATATGTCTGCAACACAACACTAAACAATACATTAATGAGGTGAGGTAAAGTACTGGAGTAGCAATACTTTAAAGTACTACTTAAGGAGAAATACTTTAAAGTACTACTTAAGGAGAAATACTTTAAAGTACTATTTAAGTAGAAATACTTTAAAGTACTATTTAAGTAGAAATACTTTAAAGTACTATTTAAGTAGAAATACTTTAAAGTACTATTTAAGTAGAAATACTTTAAAGTACTATTTAAGTAGAAATACTTTAAAGTACTATTTAAGTAGAAATACTTTAAAGTACTACTTAAGTAGTATAGCACAACGGTTTGATTTGTCTAATCTTAGCAATTTCTTCTCAGCTAGCTACATAGCCGTCTTTGTATCAAAGATAATTGCGTAATTATCGTATTTCGCCGTCCTAACGTAGTCTTCACTAGCCAGCTAGCTAACGTCCACTGATTAGCTGCACTGGATTATCTCTCTCAACTGAACGACTTGATCAGTGTAGTGTTAGCTAGCTACATAGCTGTCTTTGCTGTCTTCGTATCTTCGTTCCAAGATAATTGCGTTGTTTAGGTTTAGAGTGTGTAGTCTTAGAGTGATTATCTTAATTTACAGAGGTTAGCTAGCCAGCTATTTGTCGTCCTTAACGTAGGAGACTCTGCTAGCTAGCCGACAGCTAGCCAACAGCTAGCCGACAGCTAGCCAACAGCTAGCCGACAGCTAGCCAACAGCTAGCTAACGTCTTCTGAATAGAACTCAACAACCCGGTCGCATTCACAGGTAGTATCACATTTTCATTTCATTTCATTACAGTACAACGGTTTGATTTGTTTGATCGTAGCTAGCTACATAGCTAGCTACATAGCCGTCTTTGTATCAAAGATAATTGTGTAGCCTAGAGCGATTTTCTAGGTTAGCTAGCCAGCTATTGTCGTTCTTTTAACGCAACGTAACGTAAACAACACTACTAGCTAGCCAGCTAGCCCCCGAATAGCAGCACTGTAGAAACTATTACACTCAACGGAACGACTTGATTAGTGTAGTGTCAACAACGCAGCCACTGCCAGCTAGCCTACTTCAGCAGTACTGTAATCATTTTAGTCAATAAGATTCTTACTATGTAGCTTAACTTTCTGAACATTCGAGACGTGTAGTCCACTTGTCATTCCAATCTCCTTTGCATTAGCGTAGCCTCTTCTGTAGCCTGTTAACTATGTGTCTGTTTATCCCTGTTCTCTCCTCTCTGCACAGACCATACAAACGCTCCACACCGCGTGGCCGCGGCCACCTAATCTGGTGGTCCCAGCGCGCACGACCCACGTGGAGTTCCAGGTCTCCGGTAGCCTCTGGAATTGCCGATCTGCGGTCAACAAGGCAGAGTTCATCTCAGCCTATGCCTCCCTCCAGTCCCTCGACTTCTTGGCACTAACGGAAACATGGATCACCACAGACAACACTGCTACTCCTACTGCTCTCTCTTCGTCCGCCCACGTGTTCTCGCACACCCGAGAGCTTCTGGTCAGCGGGGTGGTGGCACCGGGATCCTCATCTCTCCCAAGTGGTCATTCTCTCTTTCTCCCCTTACCCATCTGTCTATCGCCTCCTTTGAATTCCATGCTGTCACAGTTACCAGCCCTTTCAAGCTTAACATCCTTATCATTTATCGCCCTCCAGGTTCCTCGGAGAGTTCATCAATGAGCTTGATGCCTTGATAAGCTCCTTTCCTGAGGACGGCTCACCTCTCACAGTTCTGGGCGACTTTAACCTCCCCACGTCTACCTTTGACTCATTCCTCTCTGCCTCCTTCTTTCCACTCCTCTCCTCTTTTGACCTCACCCTCTCATCTTCCCCCTACTCACAAGGCAGGCAATACGCTCGACCTCATCTTTACTAGATGCTGTTCTTCCACTAACCTCATTGCAACTCCCCTCCAAGTCTCCGACCACTACCTTGTATCCTTTTCCCTCTCGCTCTCATCCAACACCTCCCACACTGCCCCTACTTGGATGGTATCGCGCCGTCCCAACCTTCGCTCTCTCTCCCCCCCTACTCTCTCCTCTTCCATCCTATCATCTCTTCCCTCCGCTCAAACCTTCTCCAACCTATCTCCTGATTCTGCCTCCTCAACCCTCCTCTCCTCCCTCTCTGCATCCTTTGAATCTCTATGTCCCCTATCCTCCAGGCCGGCTCGGTCCTCCCCTCCCGCTCCGTGGCTCGATGACTCATTGCGAGCTCACAGAACAGGGCTCCGGGCAGCCGAGCGGAAATGGAGGAAAATCGCCTCCCTGCGGACCTGGCATCCTTTCACTCCCTCCTCTCTACATTTTCCTCCTCTGTCTCTGCTGCTAAAGCCACTTTCTACCACGCTAAATTCCAAGCATCTGCCTCTAACCCTAGGAAGCTCTTTGCCACCTTCTCCTCCCTCCTGAATCCTCCTCCCCCTCCCCCCTCCCCTCTCTGCAGACGACTTCGTCAACCATTTTGAAAAGAAGGTCGACGACATCCGATCCTCGTTTGCTAAGTCAAACGACACCGCTGGTTCTGCTCACACTGCCCTACCCTGTGCTCTGACCTCTTTCTCCCTCTCTCTCCAGATGAAATCTCGCGTCTTTGACGGCCGGCCGCCCAACAACCTGCCCGCTTGACCCTATCCCCTCCCCTCTTCTCCAGACCATTTCCGGAGACCTTCTCCCTTACCTCACCTCGCTCATCAACTCATCACTGACCGCTGGCTACGTCCCTTCCGTCTTCAAGAGAGCGAGAGTTGCACCCCTTCTGAAAAAACCTACACTCGATCCCTCCGATGTCAACAATTACAGACCAGTATCCCTTCTTTCTTTTCTCTCCAAAACTCTTGAACGTGCCGTCCTTGGCCAGCTCTCCCGCTATCTCTCTCTGAATGACCTTCTTGATCCAAATCAGTCAGGTTTCAAGACTAGTCATTCAACTGAGACTGCTCTCCTCTGTATCACGGAGGCGCTCCGCACTGCTAAAGCTAACTCTCTCTCCTCTGCTCTCATCCTTCTAGATCTATCGGCTGCCTTCGATACTGTGAACCATCAGATCCTCCTCTCCACCCTCTCCGAGTTGGGCATCTCCGGCGCGGCCCACGCTTGGATTGCGTCCTACCTGACAGGTCGCTCCTACCAGGTGGCGTGGCGAGAATCTGTCTCCTCACCACGCGCTCTCACCACTGGTGTCCCCCAGGGCTCTGTTCTAGGCCCTCTCCTATTCTCGCTATACACCAAGTCACTTGGCTCTGTCATAACCTCACATGGTCTCTCCTATCATTGCTATGCAGACGACACACAACTAATCTTCTCCTTTCCCCCTTCTGATGACCAGGTGGCGAATCGCATCTCTGCATGTCTGGCAGACATATCAGTGTGGATGACGGATCACCACCTCAAGCTGAACCTCGGCAAGACAGAGCTGCTCTTCCTCCCGGGAAGGACTGCCCGTTCCATGATCTCGCCATCACGGTTGACAACTCCATTGTGTCCTCCTCCCAGAGCGCTAAGAACCTTGGTGTGATCCTGGACAACACCCTGTCGTTCTCAACCAACATCAAGGCGGTGGCCCGTTCCTGTAGGTTCATGCTCTACAACATCCGCAGAGTACGACCCTGCCTCACACAGGAAGCGGCGCAGGTCCTAATCCAGGCACTTGTCATCTCCCGTCTGGATTACTGCAACTCGCTGTTGGCTGGGCTCCCTGCCTGTGCCATTAAACCCCTTCAACTCATCCAGAACGCCGCAGCCCGTCTGGTGTTCAACCTTCCCAAGTTCTCTCACGTCACCCCGCTCCTCCGTTCTCTCCACTGGCTTCCAGTTGAAGCTCGCATCCGCTACAAGACCATGGTGCTTGCCTACGGAGCTGTGAGGGGAACGGCACCTCAGTACCTCCAGGCTCTGATCAGGCCCTACACCCAAACAAGGGCACTGCGTTCATCCACCTCTGGCCTGCTCGCCTCCCTACCACTGAGGAAGTACAGCTCCCGCTCAGCCCAGTCAAAACTGTTCGCTGCTCTGGCCCCCAATGGTGGAACAAACTCCCTCACGACGCCAGGACAGCAGAGTCAATCACCACCTTCCGGAGACACCTGAAACCCCACCTCTTTAAGGAATACCTAGGATAGGATAAGTATTCCCCCCCCTTTAAGATTTAGATGCACTATTGTAAAGTGACTGTTCCACTGGATGTCATAAGGTGAATGCACCAATTTGTAAGTCGCTCTGGATAAGAGCGTCTGCTAAATGACTTAAATGTAAATGTAAATGTTAAGTTTTGGGGGGTATCTGTACTTTACTTTACTATTTATATTTTTGACTACTTTTACTTTTACTTCACATTTCTAAAAGAAAAATAATGTACTTTTTACTCCATATATTTTCCTTGACACCCCAAAGTACTCGTTGCATTTGAAATGCTTGGCAGGACAAGAACATTTTCAAATTCACACACTTATCAAGAGAACACCTACCTGGTCATCCCTACTGCCTCTGATCTGGAGGACTCACTAAACAGAGAATAATATATGCCATTTAGCAGACGCTTTTATCCAAAGCGACTTACAGTCATGTGTGCATACATTCTACGTATGGGTGGTCCCGGGGATCTAACCCACTACCCTGGCGTTACAAGCGCCATGCTCTACCAACTGAGCTACAGAGCTACAGAGAACACCTACCTGGTCATCCCTACTGCCTCTGATCTGGAGGACTCACTAAACAGAGAACACCTCCCTGGTCATCCCTACTGCCTCTGATCTGGAGGACTCACTAAACAGAGAACATGCCTGGTCATCTACTGCCTCTGATCTGGAGGACTCACTAAACAGAGAACACCTCCCTGGTCATCCCTACTGCCTCTGATCTGGAGGACTCACTAAACAGAGAACATCCCTGGTCATCTACTGCCTCTGATCTGGAGGAATCACTAAACAGAGAACATCCCTGGTCATCCCTACTGCCTCTGACCTGGAGGACTCACTAAACAGAGAACATCCCTGGTCATCCCTACTGCCTCTGATCTGAAGGACTCACTAAACAGAGAACATCCCTGGTCATCCCTACTGCCTCTGATCTGGAGGACTCACTAAACAGAGAACATCCCTGGTCATCCCTACTGCCTCTGATCTGGAGGACTCACTAAACAGAGAACATCCCTGGTCATCCCTACTGCCTCTGATCTGGAGGACTCACTAAACAGAGAACATCCCTGGTCATACCTACTGCCTCTGATCTGGAGGACTCACTAAACAGAGAACATCCCTGGTCATCCCTACTGCCTCTGATCTGGAGGACTCACTAAACAGAGAACACCTACCTGGTCATCTCTACTGCCTCTGATCTGGAGGACTCACTAAACAGAGAACATCCCTGGTCATCCCTACTGCCTCTGATCTGGAGGACTCACTAAACAGAGAACATCCCTGGTCATCCCTACTGCCTCTGATCTGGAGGACTCACTAAACAGAGAACATCTCCCTGGTCATCCCTACTGCCTCTGATCTGGAGGACTCACTAAACAGAGAACATCCCGAGTCATCTCTACTGCCTCTGATCTGGAGGACTCACTAAACAGAGAACATCCCTGGTCATCCCTACTGCCTCTGATCTGGAGGACTCACTAAACAGAGAACACCTACCTGGTCATCCCTACTGCCTCTGATCTGGAGGACTCACTAAACAGAGAACATCCCTGGTCATCCCTACTGCCTCTGATCTGGAGGACTCACTAAACAGAGAACATCACTGGTCATCCCTACTGCCTCTGATCTGGAGGACTCACTAAACAGAGAACATCTCTGGTCATCCCTACTGCCTCTGATCTGGAGGACTCACTAAACAGAGAACACCTACCTGGTCATCCCTACTGCCTCTGATCTGGAGGACTCACTAAACAGAGAACATCCCTGGTCATCCCTACTGCCTCTGATCTGGAGGACTCACTAAACAGAGAACATCACTGGTCATCCCTACTGCCTCTGATCTGAAGGACTCACTAAACAGAGAACATCTCTGGTCATCCCTACTGCCTCTGATCTGGAGGACTCACTAAACAGAGAACATCCCTACTGCCTCTGATCTGGAGGACTCACTAAACAGAGAACACCTACCTGGTCATCCCTACTGCCTCTGATCTGGAGGACTCACTAAACAGAGAACATCTCTGGTCATCCCTACTGCCTCTGATCTGGAGGACTCACTAAACACTAATGCATCGTTTGTAAATTATGTTGGAGGGTATCCGTACATTTTCAAAAACAATTAAATTTTGTCTGCTTCGCTTAATATCAGGAATTTCAAATGATTTATACTTTTACTTTTGGTACTTAAGTATATTTAGAACCAAATGCGTTTAGACTTTTTCTCATGTAGTATTTTACTCAGTACCTTTAACTTTTACTTGAGTAGCTCTCTAAGGTATCTATACTCATACAAGAGTAGCTCTCAGGTATCTATACTCATACTAGAGTAACTCTCTAACGTATCTATACTCATACTAGAGTAACTCTCTAAGGTATATATACTCATACTAGAGTAGCTCTCTAACGTATCTATACTCATACTAGAGTAACTCTCTAAGGTATCTATACTCATACTAGAGTAACTCTCTAAGGTATCTATACTCATACTAGAGTAACTCTCTAACTCTCTAAGGTATCATTCTAGAGTAACTCTCTATTAAGGTATCTATACTCATACTAAGGTATCTATACTCATACTAGAGTAACTCTCTATTAAGGTATCTATACTCATACTAAGGTATCTATACTCATACTAAGGTATCTATACTCATACTAGAGTAACTATCTATTAAGGTATCTATACTCATACTAAGGTATCTATACTCATACTAGAGTAACGCTCTAAGGTATCTACACTCATACTAGAATAACTATCTGTTAAGGTATCTATACTCATACTAGAGTAACTCTCTAAGGTATCTATACCCATACTAGAGTAGCTCTCTAAGGTATCTATACTCATACTAGAGTAACTCTCTAAGGTATCTATACTCATACTAAGGTATCTATACTCATACTAGAGTAACTCTCTAAGGTATCTATACTCATACTAAGGTATCTATACTCATACTAGAGTAACTCTCTAAGGTATCTATACTCCTACTAGAGTAGCTCTCTAAGGTATATATAATCATACTAAGGTATCTATACTCATACTAGAGTAACTCTCTAAGGTATCTATACTCCTACTAGAGTAGCTCTCTAAGGTATATATAATCATACTAAGGTATCTATACTCATACTAGAGTAACTATCTGTTAAGGTATCTATACTCATACTAGAGTAACTCTCTAAGGTATCTATACTCATACTAGAGTAACTCTCTAAGGTATCTGTACTCATACTAGAGTAACTATCTATTAAGGTATCTCTACTCAAACTAGAGTAACACTCTAAGGTATCTATACTCATACTAGAGTAACTATCTGTTAAGGTATCTATGCTCATACTAGAGTAACTCTCTAAGGTATCTATACTCATACTATAGTAACTATCTGTTAAGGTATCTATACTCATACTAGAGTAACTCTCTAAGATATCTATACTCATACTAGAGTAGCTCTCTAAGGTATCTATACTCATACTAAGGTATCTATACTCATACTAGAGTAACTCTCTATTAAGGTATCTATACTCATACTAAGGTATCTATACTCATACTAGAGTAACTATCTATTAAGGTATCTATACTCATACTAAGGGATCTATACTCATACTAGAGTAACGCTCTAAGGTATCTATACTCATACTAGAGTAACTCTCTATTAAGGTATCTATACTCATACTAGAGTAACTATCTATTAAGGTATCTATACTCATACTAAGGGATCTATACTCATACTAGAGTAACGCTCTAAGGTATCTATACTCATACTAGAGTAACTCTCTATTAAGGTATCTATACTCATACTAAGGTATCTATACTCATACTAGAGTAACTATCTATTAAGGTATCTATACTCATACTAAGGGATCTATACTCATACTAGAGTAACGCTCTAAGGTATCTACACTCACACTAGAGTAACTCTCTAAGGTATCTATACTCATACTAGAATAACTATCTGTTAAGGTATCTATACTCACACTAGAGTAACTCTCTAAGGTATCTATACTCATACTAGAGTAACTATCTGTTAAGGTATCTATACTCATACTAGAGTAACGCTCTAAGGTATCTATACCCATACTAGAGTAACGCTCTAATGTGTCTATACGCATACTAGAGTAGCTCTCTAAGGTATATATAATCATACTAAGGTATCTATACTCATACTAGAGTAACTCTCTAAGGTATCTATACTCCTACTAGAGTAGCTCTCTAAGGTATATATAATCATACTAAGGTATCTATACTCATACTAGAGTAACTATCTGTTAAGGTATCTATACTCATACTAGAGTAACTATCTGTTAAGGTATCTATACTCATACTAGAGTAACTCTCTAAGGTATCTGTACTCATACTAGAGTAACTATCTATTAAGGTATCTCTACTCAAACTAGAGTAACACTCTAAGGTATCTATACTCATACTAGAGTAACTATCTGTTAAGGTATCTATGCTCATACTAGAGTAACTCTCTAAGGTATCTATACTCATACTATAGTAACTATCTGTTAAGGTATCTATACTCATACTAGAGTAACTCTCTAAGATATCTATACTCATACTAGAGTAGCTCTCTAAGGTATCTATACTCACACTAAGGTATCTATACTCATACTAGAGTAACTCTCTAAGGTATCTATACTCATACTAAGGGATCTATACTCTATACTCATACTAGAGTAACTCTCTAAGGTATCTATACTCATACTAGAGTAACTCTCTAAGGTATCTATACTCATACTAGAGTAACTCTAAGATATCTATACTCATACTAGAGTAACTCTCTAAGGTATCTATACTCATACTAGAGTAACTCTCTAAGGTATCTATACTCATACTAGAGTAACTATCTATTAAGGTATCTATACTCATACTAAGGGATCTATACTCATACTAGAGTAACTCTGTTAAGGTATCTATACTCATACTAGAGTAACTCTCTAAGGTATCTATACTCATACTAGAGTAACTCTCTAAGGTATCTATACTCATACTAGAGTAACTCTAAGATATCTATACTCATACTAGAGTAGCTCTCTAAGGTATATATAATCGTACTAAGGTATCTATACTCATACTAGAGTAACTCTGTTAAGGTATCTACACTCACACTAGAGTAACACTCTAAGGTATCTATACTCATACTAGAGTAACTATCTGTTAAGGTATCTATACTCATACTAGAGTAGCTCTCTAAGGTATCTATACACATACTAGAGTAACTCTCTAAGGTATCTATACTCATTCTAGAGTAACTCTCTATTAAGGTATCTATACTCATACTAGAGTAACTCTCTAAGGTATCTATACTCATTCTAGAGTAACTCTCTATTAAGGTATCTATACTCATACTAGAGTAGCTCTCTAAGGTATACTCATACTAGAGTAAATCTCTAAGGTATACTCATACTAGAGTAACTCTCTAAGGTATCTATACTCATACTAGAGTAACTCTCTAAGGTATCTATACTCATACTAGTGTAACTCTCTAAGGTATACTCATACTAGAGTAACTCTCTAAGGTATCTATACCCATACTAGAGTAACTCTCTAAGGTATCTATACTCCTACTAGAGTAGCTCTCTAAGGTATATATAATCATACTAAGGTATCTATACTCATACTAGAGTAACTCTCTAAGGTATCTATACTCATACTAGAGTAGCTCTCTAAGGTATATATAATCATACTAAGGTATCTATACTCATACTAGAGTAACTATCTGTTAAGGTATCTATACACATACTAGAGTAACACTCTAAGGTATCTATACTCATACTAGAATAACTATCTGTTAAGGTATCTATACTCATACTAGAATAACTATCTGTTAAGGTATCTATACTCATACTAGAGTAACGCTCTAAGGTATCTATACCCATACTAGAGTAACGCTCTAATGTATCTATACGCATACTAGAGTAGCTCTCTAAGGTATATATAATCATACTAAGGTATCTATACTCATACTAGAGTAACTCTCTAAGGTATATATAATCATACTAAGGTATCTATACTCATACTAGAGTAACTATCTGTTAAGGTATCTATACACATACTAGAGTAACTCTCTAAGGTATCTGTACTCATACTAGAGTAACTATCTATTAAGGTATCTCTACTCAAACTAGAGTAACACTCTAAGGTATCTATACTCATACTAGAGTAACGCTCTAAGGTATCTTTACTCATACTAGAGTAACTATCTGTTAAGGTATCTATACCCATACTAGAGTAACTCTCTAAGGTATCTATACTCATACTATAGTAGCTTTCTAAGGTATACTCATACTAGAGTAACTCTCTAAGGTATCTATACTCATACTATAGTAGCTTTCTAAGGTATACTCATACTAGAGTAACTCTCTAAGGTATCTATACTCATACTAGAGTAACTCTCTAAGGTATCTATACTCATTCTAGAGTAACTCTCTAAGGTATCTATACTCATACTAGAGTAACTCTCTAAGGTATCTATACTCATACTAGAGTAGCTCTCTAAGGTATATATAATCGTACTAAGGTATCTATACTCATACTAGAGTAACTCTCTAAGGTATCTATACTCATACTAGAGTAACTCTCTAAGGTATCTATACTCATACTAGTGTAACTCTCTAAGGTATACTCATACTAGAGTAACTCTCTAAGGTATCTATACTCATACTAGAGTAACTCTCTAAGGTATCTATACTCATACTAGAGTAGCTCTCTAAGGTATATATAATCATACTAAGGTATCTATACTCATACTAGAGTAACTATCTGTTAAGGTATCTATACACATACTAGAGTAACTCTCTAAGGTATCTATACTCATACTAGAATAACTATCTGTTAAGGTATCTATACACATACTAGAGTAACTCTCTAAGGTATCTATACCCATACTAGAGTAACGCTCTAATGTATCTATACGCATACTAGAGTAGCTCTCTAAGGTATATATAATCATACTAAGGTATCTATACTCATACTAGAGTAACTCTCTAAGGTATCTATACTCCTACTAGAGTAGCTCTCTAAGGTATATATAATTTTTACATTACATTTACATTTAAGTCATTTAGCAGACGCTCTTATCCAGAGCGACTTACAAATTGGTGCATTCACCTTATGACATCCAGTGGAACAGCCACTTTACAATAGTGCATCTACATATTTTAAGGGGGGTGAGAAGGATTACTTTATCCTATCCTAGGTATTCCTTAAAGAGGTGGGGTTTCAGGTGTCTCCGGAAGGTGGTGATTGATTCCGCTGTCCTGGCGTCGTGAGGGAGTTTGTTCCACCATTGGGGAGCCAGAGCAGCGAACAGTTTTGACTGGGCTGAGCGGGAACTGTACTTCCTCAGTGGTAGGGAGGCGAGCAGGCCAGAGGTGGATGAACGCAGTGCCCTTATTTGGGTGTAGGGCCTGATCAGAGCCTGGAGGTACTGAGGTGCCGTTCCCTCACAGCTCCGTAGGCAAGCACCATGGTCTTGTAGCGGATGCGAGCTTCAACTGGAAGCCAGTGGAGAGAGTGGAGGAGCGGGGTGACGTGAGAGAACTTGGGAAGGTTGAACACCAGACGGGCTGCGGCGTTCTGGATGAGTTGTAGGGTTTAATGGCACAGGCAGGGAGCCCAGCCAACAGCGAGTTGCAGTAATCCAGACGGGAGATGACAAGTGCCTGGATTAGGACCTGTGCCGCTTCCTGTGTGAGGCAGGGTCGTACTCTGCGGATGTTGTAGAGCATGAACCTACAGGAACGGGCCACCGCCTTGATGTTAGTTGAGAACGACAGGGTGTTGTCCAGGATCACGCCAAGGTTCTTAGCGCTCTGGGAGGAGGACACAATGGAGTTGTCAACCGTGATGGCGAGATCATGGAACGGGCAGTCCTTCCCCGGGAGGAAGAGCAGCTCCGTCTTGCCGAAGTTCAGCTTGAGGTGGTGATCCGTCATCCACACTGATATGTCTGCCAGACATGCAGAGATGCGATTCGCCACCTGGTCATCAGAAGGGGGAAAGGAGAAGATTAATTGTGTGTCGTCTGCATAGCAATGATAGGAGAGACCATGTGAGCAATGATAGGAGAGACCATATAATCATACTAAGGTATCTATACTCATACTAGAGTAACTATCTGTTAAGGTATCTATACTCATACTAGAGTAACTATCTGTTAAGGTATCTATACTCATACTAGAGTAACGCTCTAAGGTATCTTTACTCATACTAGAGTAACTATCTGTTAAGGTATCTATACCCATACTAGAGTAACTCTCTAAGGTATCTATACTCATACTAGAGTAACTCTCTAAGGTATCTATACTCATACTATAGTAGCTTTCTAAGGTATACTCATACTAGAGTAACTCTCTAAGGTATCTATACTCATACTATAGTAGCTTTCTAAGGTATACTCATACTAGAGTAACTCTCTAAGGTATCTATACTCATACTAGAGTAACTCTCTAAGGTATCTATACTCATTCTAGAGTAACTCTCTAAGGTATCTATACTCATACTAGAGTAACTCTCTAAGGTATTTATACTCATACTAGAGTAACTCTCTAAGGTATCTATACTCATACTAGAGTAACGCTCTAAGGTATCTATACTCCTACTAGAGTAGCTCTCTAAGGTATATATAATCATACTAAGGTATCTATACTCATACTAGAGTAACTCTCTAAGGTATCTATACTCCTACTAGAGTAGCTCTCTAAGGTATATATAATCATACTAAGGTATCTATACTCATACTAGAGTAACTATCTGTTAAGGTATCTATACTCATACTAGAGTAACTATCTATTAAGGTATCTCTACTCAAACTAGAGTAACACTCTAAGGTATCTATACTCTTACTAGAATAACTATCTGTTAAGGTATCTATGCTCATACTAGAGTAACGCTCTAAGGTATCTATACTCATACTAGAGTAACTATCTGTTAAGGTATCTATACCCATACTAGAGTAACGCTCTAAGGTATCTATACTCTTACTAGAATAACTATCTGTTAAGGTATCTATGCTCATACTAGAGTAACGCTCTAAGGTATCTATACTCATACTAGAGTAACTATCTGTTAAGGTATCTATACCCATACTAGAGTAACGCTCTAAGGTATCTATACTCATACTAGAGTAACTCTCTAAGGTATCTATACTCATTCTAGAGTAACTCTCTAAGGTATCTATACTCATTCTAGAGTAACTATCTGTTAAGGTATCTATACTCATACTAGAGTAACTATCTATTAAGGTATCTCTACTCAAACTAGAGTAACACTCTAAGGTATCTATACTCTTACTAGAATAACTATCTGTTAAGGTATCTATGCTCATACTAGAGTAACGCTCTAAGGTATCTATACTCATACTAGAGTAACTCTCTAAGGTATCTATACTCATACTAAGGTATCTATACTCATACTAAGGTATCTATACTCATACTAGAGTAACTCTCTAAGATATCTATACTCTTACTAGAGTAACTGAACAAGGCAGTTAACCCACTGTTCCTTGGCCGTCATTGAAAATAAGAATTTATTCTTAAATGACTTACCTAGTTAAATAAAGGTTAAAATAAAAAAATATATAACTATTTGTTCAGCACTTTTGAAATGTACAGTGACAGAATTCAGAACATGGGCCGTTTTTACAATGTTCTCCCTGCATACCAAGTCAGAACTGTAGGATAAATAAAGGGGGAATATAAATAAACAGACAATGAAAGCTCATCCAATATTCGATGATGACATTTCTCTAAAACAGGTTATAGGCTACATTCTCAGCTACAGTTCTGACTTGGCCTTAGAGAGTTACTCTCATTCTCAGCTACAGTATACATCTCCCTGGCATATTACATCATTTATACAGCAGCATACAAGACATTTTTGGACTCACCTTGTTGTGCTCACTTGAACAGGAAAGTGAGTCCTTCTTGTGGGCTCTTGAAAGAGACGTGAAATCCCGACTTGAAATTCAGAGTTGGATGACTGTTAAATTATTTTCCGTATGTTCCCAGTCTGAGTTTTATCCGAGTTCAGTTTTATCCGAGTTCACAGTTTTATCCGAGTTCACTACCAATCGGTAGTTACGATCTTGTCTCATCGCTGCAATTCCCCTACGGACTCAGCGAAGGTCAAGTGTCAAGCCGCGCTGTTTCTTGACACAGGTGTCAGTTGATTGTGGAGGGCAGGTCATCTGATGCAGCACTCCATCACTCTTCTTCTCTGTGAAATAGCCCTTCCACAGCCTAGAGGTGTGTTGGGTCATGGTCCTGTTGAAAAACAAATTATAGTCCCACTAAGCGCAAACTAGATGAGATGTCATATCGTTGCAGAATGTTGTGGTAGCCATGCTGGTTAAGTATGCATTGAATTCTAAATAATTCACAGACAATGTCACCAGTAAAGCAGCCCCACACCATAACACCTCCTCCTCCATGCTTCACGGTGGGAACCACACATGCTGAGATCATCCGTAAACCTACACTGCATCTCACAAAGACACGGCGGTTGGAACCAAAAATCTCAAATTTGGACACATCAGACAAAAGGACCACCGGTCTAATGTCCATTGGTCGTGTTTCTTGGCCCAAGCAAGTCTCTTCTTCCTATTGGTGTCCTTTAGTAGTGGTTTCCTTGCAGCAATTCAACCGTGAAGGCCTGATTCCTGCAGTCTCTGAACAGTTGATGTTGAGATTTGTCTCTTATTTGAACTCTGTAAAGCATTTATTTGGGCTGCAATCTGGGGCTGTTAACTCCAATGAACTTATCCTCTGCAGCAGAGGTTACTCTGGGTCTTCCTTTCCTATGGCGGTCCTCATGACAACTTTCTTGACATTTTCCAGTTTGATTCACCTTCATGTCTAAACTTAATCATGGACTGTTGATTCTCTTTGCTTATTTGAGCTGTTCTTGCCATAATATGGCTATCTTCAGTATTCCACCCCTACCTTGTCACAACACAGCTGATTGACTCAAACACATTAAGAAGGAAATAAATTCCAGAAATGAGCTTTTAACAAGGCACACCTGTTAATTGAAAATATATTCCATGTGACTACCTCATGAAGCTGGTTGAGAGAATGTCAAGAGTGTACAAAGCTGTCATCAAGGCAAATGGTGAAGATTCTTCTTTGAAGAATCTAAAATATATTTAGATTTGTTTAACACTTTTTGTTGGTTAATACATGATTCCATATGTGTTATTACATACTTTGAATGTCTTCACTATTATTCTACAATGAGAAAATAGTGTAGGTGTCCAAACTTTTGACTGGTACTGTGTTTTTTAAATAAATATAACAAATGTTCACCCTCCCAGAGTCCCGGGTCGTACCTCTTCTGGTATCACCTTACTGCTGGGTCTGAAGAGGGTGTCTGTGAGGCTGGTGGACTGCAGGAAAACACTGAGGCGGAGTGGAACTACAAGAGGAGGACAAGAGGAGGAAGAGGGAGATTTGACACATCAAAGTAAGTTCTGTAGTTTAGTTTGAACAAATGAAATATATCTGCCCCCTGGTGTCTGTTTCCAGGACAACCTGCAGAGTCCTGTTAGATAGACTGGTGTCTGTTTCCAGGACAACCTGCAGAGTCCTGTTAAATAGACTGATGTCTGTTTCTAGTAGAGGTCGACCGATTATGATTTTTCAACGCCAATACCGATACCGATTAATCGGGCCAATTTTATTTGTATTTTTATTTGTAATAATGACAAATACTGATTGAACACTTATTTTAACTTAATATAATACATCAATAAAATCCATTTATCCTCAAATAAATAATGAAACATGTTCAATTTGGTAAAAATTATTATTATATTCTTCTATTATTATATTATATTATATTATATTATAAAAATAATGCAAAAACAAAGTGTTGGAGAAGAAAGTAAAAGTGCAATATGTGCCATGTAAGAAAGCTAACGTTTCAGTTCCTTGCTCAGAACATGAGAACATATGAAAGCTGGTGGTTCCTTTTCACATGAGTCTTCAATATTTCCAGGTAAGAAGTTTTAGGTTGTAGTTATTATAGGAATTATAGGACTATTTCCCTCTATACCATTTGTATTTCATTAACCTTTGACTATTGGATGTTATTATAGGCACTATAGTATTGCCAGTGTAGCAGTATAGCTTCCGTCCCTCTCCTCGCTCCTCCCTGGGCTCGAACCAGGAACACAACGACAACAGCCACCCTTGAAGCAGCGTTACCCATGCAGAGCAAGGGGAATAACTACTCCAAGGCTCAGAGCAAGTGACGTTTCAAAAACGCTATTAGCGCGCGCTAACTAGCTAGCCATTTCACTGCGGTTACACCAGCCTCATCCGAGAGTTGATAGGCTTGAAGTCATAAACAGCGCAATGCTTGACGACAACGAAGAGCTGCTGGCAAACGCACGAAAGGGCTGTTTGAATGAATGTTTACGCGCCTGCTTCTGCCTACCACCGCTCAGTCAGATGCTTAGATGCTTGTATGCTCAGTCAGATTATATGCAATGCAGGACACGCTAGATGATATCTAGTAATATCATCAACCATGTGTAGTTAACTAGTGATTATGATTGATTGTTTTTATAAGATAAGTTTAATGCTAGCTAGCAACTTACCTTGGCTTACTGCATTCGCCTAACAGGCAGTCTCCTTGTGGAATGCAACGAGAGAGAGGCAGGTCGTTATTGCGTTGGGACTAGTTAACTGTAAGGTTGCAAGATTAGATCCCCGAGCTGGTGAAAATCTGTCGTTCTGCCCCTGACCAAGGCAGTTAACCCACCGTTCCTAGTCCATCATTGAAAATAAGAATGTGTTCTTAACTGACTTGCCTCATTAAATAAAGGTGTAAAAAAATACTGATTTCCGATTGTTATGCAAACTTGAAATCGGCCCTAATTAATCGGCCATTCCGATTAATCGGCCGACCTCTAGTTTCCAGGATAACATGCAGAGTTCTGTTATACTGGTATATTTCCACCACAGATTTTTTTTAATTAGATAATTATCACGTAAATATGTAAATATACCCAAATCATGAAGTGATGTGAAGACGACACGTTATAATATTAATCAACAATGTCTCTGGTTGGATTTAGGACGGACTAGAAGAAGGTCAAAGTTCACCATCCGTCTGACTTTGTTGTTCACACAGGAGAGAGACGGGACTATCGTGGATCCTCTGGGGAGCCTCAACAACCTCATGATGCTGACGAGGCAGAGAAGAGTCTCACCAGAGAAAGAATCCACACAGGAGAAAAGCCATACCACTGCTCTCAGTGTGGAATGACTTTCTCTGAATCACATTCATTGAAATCACACCTTAGAATTCACACAGGAAATAAATCTTATGGCTGTGATCAATTTGGGAAGAGATTTACTCAGCCAAGCAACATGAAATCACACCAACAGACACACACTGGAGAGAAACCTCACCACTGTTCAGATTGTGGAAAAAGCTTTTCAACGTCAAAGTATTTGAAGCTGCACCAGCGGATACACACAGGACTGAAGCCTTATAGCTGTGATCTATGTGGGAAGAGATTCCTTCGGTTAGCCCACCTGAATGTACACAAGAGAATACACACTGGGGAAAAACCATACCACTGCCCGACTGTGGGAGTAATTTTGTTCATTCAAGTAGTCTGAAAACACACCAGCTGGCACACAAAGGACAGAAGCCAAAACCTTACCACTGCTCCGACTGTGAGAAGAGCTTTTCAACATCACATTATTTAAAGCGGCACCAGAGAACACATACTGGAGAGAAGCCGTATGGTTGTGATTGTTGTGAGAAGAGATATGCTTTCACAAGTAGCCTGAGTTATCATAAACAAACCCACACTGGATAGAAACCGTACCACTGCTCTGAATGTTATTCAAGTTCTCTGATTTACATTTTTAAAAGATATACACATGAGATCTACATGACCTCCAACACCAGACCTGGGTAGTAGAACACAGAGTGTGGAATGATCTCTAACACCAGACCTGGGTTGTAGAACACAGAGTGGAATGGCGCCGGAGAAGAAGGCCCCCAACCGATTGTGTAATTTTAAATTGTTTATTTGCATCGTTTGTAACTCTTTTTAATGTTGTCGCATGACCGAAAATAACTTCTAGACATCAAGACTGCGATTACTCACGGACTAGCAGAAACATTATGACTCTGATAAACAGCTCCCTCGGGAACAGGCCCAGAGCCTCGCGTGTTTGTTTCAGGACAACCTACCATCTGTGTGAAGAGGAGGTGGAGAAAAATGACTACCCAGACTAATGACTACCCAGACTAATGACTACCCAGACTAATGACTACCCAGACTAATGACTACCCAGACTAATGACTACCCAGACTAATGGCTACCCAGACTAATGACTACCCAGACTAATGTCTGCAGACTAATGACTACCCAGACTAATGTCTACCCAGACTAATGACTACCCAGACTAATGACTACCCAGACTAATGACTACCCAGACTAATGACTACCCAGACTAATGACTACCCAGACTAATGACTACCCAGACTAATGACTACCCAGACTAATGTCTACCCAGACTAATGTCTACCCAGACTAATGACTACCCAGACTAATGACTACCCAGACTAATGACTACCCAGACTAATGACTACCCAGACTAATGTCTACCCAACTAATGACTACCCAGACTAATGTCTACCCAGACTAATGGCTGCAGACTAATGTCTACCCCAGACTAATGACTACCCAGACTAATGACTACCCAGACTAATGACTACCCAGACTAATGTCTCGCAGACTAATGTCTACCCAGGCTAATGACTACCCAGACTATTGACTACCCAGACTAATGGCTACCCAGACTAATGGCTACCCAGACTAATGACTAATGTCCCATCAACTTTGGGACACAATCGTGACTTGAATGATTTCTTGCGATCAGTGGGACTACTGTCCCACCTGGCCAACAGCAGAAGCGACAAATTAAATGACTATAAACTTTCATGCAATCACAAGTGCAATACACAAAAATAAAGCTTAACTTGTTGTTAATACAGCCAGCGTGTCAGATTTCAAAAAGGCTTTATTCCGAAAGCAAACCATGCGTTATCTGAGGACAGCGCCCAACACACAAATCCATAACAAATAATTTTCAACCAAGGAGTTGCGACACGAAAGTCAGAAATAGCGATATAATAAATGCCTTTTGAAGATCTTCTTCTGTTGGCACTCCAAAGGTCCCAGTTACATCACAAATTGTCATTTTTGTTCGATAAAGTCATTCTTTATATCTATAAAAACTCAGTTTAGCTGGCGCTTCAGTCAATAATCCACCCAGTTTCCTTCAAACAAAATGAATCCCAAAACGTTACCAATAAACGTATCCAAACAAGTCAATCAACGTTTATAAATCAAACCTTAGGTACCTAATACGCAAATAAACAATCAAATTTAAGACGAATCGTTATTATCTTTACCGCAGAAAAATACCAAAGACCGCGCTCTCTTCACAAGTTTGGAAACACTACAGCCAAAATGGGAGCCACCTAGAAAAACTACAATTTCTGGCTCATTTTCCAAAAACCAGCCTGAAACTCTTTCTAGCGAATGTTGACATCTAGTGAGAGGAACAGAGTCGGGACAGCACCCATCACATTACATAACATAACATAATGTTGACATCTAGTGAAGCCCTAGGAACTGCAAGTCTGGACAGCACCCATCATTACATAACATAATGGTGACATCTGGACAGCACCCATCACATCATAACATAACATAATGGTGACATCTAGTGGAAGCTCTAGGAACTGCAAGTCTGGACAGCACCCATCACATAACATAACATAATGGTGACATCTAGTGGAAGCCCTAGGAACTGCAAGTCTGGACAGCACCCATCACATTACATAACATAACATAATGGTGACATCTAGTGGAAGCTCTAGGAACTGCAAGTCTGGACAGCACCCATCACATTACATAACATAACATAATGGTGACATCTAGTGGAA
>NW_025747610.1:0-50655 GCF_021184085.1 Oncorhynchus gorbuscha
GTTCTATCCTTCTCTCTCCCCCTCCCTCTCTCACTCTCTCGCTCTCTCTTCTCTCTGTCGTTCCGTTCCTGCTCCCAGCTGTTCCTATTCCCCTAATCATCATTTAGTCTTCCCACACCTGTTCCCGATCCTTTCCCCTGATTAGATTCCCTATTTATTCCTTTGTAATCCGTTCCTGTTCCGTCGGTTCCTTGTTTTGTATTCCATGCTGTAATTGCGTTTCGCCCTGTCCTGTCGTGTTTTTTGCCGTGATTGTGTATCACCCTGTCCTGTCGTGTTTTGTGCCTTCTTCAGACGCTGCGTGTGAGCAGGTGTCTCAGTTGACTACGGCCTGCGCCTACCCGGCGACCTGCAGTCTGTGGCCGCTTCTCCAGTTGTTTTCCCTCTACTATCTAGAGGATTTCAGTTATTCGGTTTTGAGCATTAATAAACTCTGTTTCTGTTAAGTCGCGTTTGGGTCCTCCTTCACCTGCATAACAGAAGGAACCGACCAAAGAATGGACCCAGCGACTTCAGACGCTCGTTACACTGCCGTCGAGTTCCAAGGAGCCATGCTCGGCAGACACGAGCAGGAATTGTCTGCTGCTCGCCATGCCGTGGAGAACCTGGCCGCTCAGGTTTCCGACCTCTCTGGACAGTTCCAGAGTCTACGTCTCGTGCCACCTGTTACTCCCTGGCCTGCCGAGCCTCCAGAACCCAGGGTTAATAACCCACCTTGCTACTCCGGGCAGCCCACTGAGTGCCGCTCCTTTCTCACGCAGTGTGAGATTGTGTTCTCTCTCCAACCCCACACATACTCTAGAGAGAGCTCGGGTTGCTTACGTCATTTCACTCCTTACTGGCCGGGCTCGAGAATGGGGCACAGCTATCTGGGAGGCAAGGGCTGATTGCTCTAACAGATTCCAGAACTTTAAAGAGGAGATGATTCGGGTTTTTGACCGTTCAGTTTTTGGTGAGGAGGCTTCTAGGGCCCTGGCTTCCTTATGCCAAGGTGAACGGTCCATAACGGATTATTCCATTGAGTTTCGCACTCTTGCTGCCTCTAGTGAGTGGAACGAGCCGGCGCTGCTCGCTCGTTTTCTGGAGGGACTCCACGCAGCGGTTAAGGATGAGATTCTTTCCCGGGAGGTTCCTTCAGATGTGGACTCTTTGATTGCTCTCGCCATCCGCATAGAACGACGGGTAGATCTTCGTCACCGGGCTCGTGGAAGAGAGCTCGCATCAACGGTGTTTCCCTGCTCCGCATCGCAACCATCTCCCCTTCTGGCTTTGAGACTGAGCCCATGCAGCTGGGAGGGATTCGCATCTCGAATAAGGAGAGGGAACAGAGGATCACCAACCGCCTGTGCCTCTATTGCGGAGTTGCTGGACATTTTGTTATTTCATGTCCAGTAAGAGGCCAGAGCCCATCAGTAAGCGGAGGGCTACTGGTGAGCGCTACTACTCAGGTCCCTTCATCTAGATCTTGTACTACTATGTCGGTCCATCTACGCTGGACCGGTTCGGGTGCTACATGCAGTGCTTTGATTGACTCTGGGGCTGAGGGTTGTTTCATGGACGAAGCATGGGCTCGGAAACATAACATTCCTTTCAGACCGTTAGACAGGCCTACGCCCATGTTTGCCTTAGATGGTAGTCATCTTCCCAGTATCAAATTTGAGACACTACCTTTAACTCTCACAGTATCTGGTAACCACAGTGAGACTATGTCTTTTTGATTTTCCGTTCACCGTTTACACCTGTTGTTTTGGGTCACCCCTGGCTTGTATGTCATAATCCTTCTATTAATTGGTCTAGTAATTCTATCCTATCCTGGAACGTTTCTTGTCATGTGAAGTGTTTAATGTCTGCCATCCCTCCCATTTCTTCTGTCCCTACTTCTCAGGAGGAACCTGGCGATTTGACAGGAGTGCCGGAGGAATATCATGATCTGCGCACGGTCTTCAGTCGGTCCCGAGCCAACTCCCTTCCTCCTCACCGGTCGTATGATTGTAGTATTGATCTCCTTCCGGGGACCACTCCTCCTCGAGGTAGACTATACTCTCTGTCGGCTCCCGAACGTAAGGCTCTCGAGGATTATTTGTCTGTGTCTCTTGACGCCGGTACCATAGTGCCTTCTTCCTCTCCGGCCGGGGCGGGGTTCTTTTTGTTAAGAAAAAGGACGGTACTCTGCGCCCCTGCGTGGATTATCGAGGGCTGAATGACATAACGGTTAAGAATCGTTATCCGCTTCCCCTTATGTCATCAGCCTTCGAGATTCTGCAGGGAGCCAGGTGCTTTACTAAGTTGGACCTTCGTAACGCTTACCATCTCGTGCGCATCAGAGAGGGGGACGAGTGGAAAACGGCGTTTAATACTCCGTTAGGGCATTTTGAGTACCGGGTTCTGCCGTTCGGTCTCGCCAATGCGCCAGCTGTTTTTCAGGCATTAGTTAATGATGTTCTGAGAGACATGCTGAACATTTTTGTTTTTGTCTATCTTGACGATATCCTGATTTTTTCTCCGTCACTCGAGATTCATGTTCAGCACGTTCGACGTGTTCTACAGCGCCTTTTAGAGAATTGTCTCTACGTAAAGGCTGAGAAGTGCTCTTTTCATGTCTCCTCCGTTACTTTTCTCGGTTCTGTTATTTCCGCTGAAGGCATTCAGATGGATTCCGCTAAGGTCCAAGCTGTCAGTGATTGGCCCGTTCCAAGGTCACGTGTCGAGTTGCAGCGCTTTTAGGTTTCGCTAATTTCTATCGGCGTTTCATTCGTAATTTCGGTCAAGTTGCTGCCCCTCTCACAGCTCTTACTTCTGTCAAGACGTGTTTTAAGTGGTCCGGTTCCGCCCAGGGAGCTTTTGATCTTCTAAAAGAACGTTTTACGTCCGCTCCTATCCTCGTTACTCCTGACGTCACTAGACAATTCATTGTCGAGGTTGACGCTTCAGAGGTAGGCGTGGGAGCCATTCTATCCCAGCGCTTCCAGTCTGACGATAAGGTTCATCCTTGCGCTTATTTTTCTCATCGCCTGTCGCCATCTGAGCGCAACTATGATGTGGGTAACCGTGAACTGCTCGCCATCCGCTTAGCCCTAGGCGAATGGCGACAGTGGTTGGAGGGGGCGACCGTTCCTTTTGTCGTTTGGACAGACCATAAGAACCTTGAGTACATCCGTTCTGCCAAACGACTTAATGCCCGTCAAGCTCGTTGGGCGTTGTTTTTCGCTCGTTTCGAGTTTGTGATTTCTTACCGTCCGGGTAGCAAGAACACCAAGCCTGATGCCTTATCCCGTCTGTTTAGTTCTTCTGTGGCTTCTACTGATCCCGAGGGGATTCTTCCTTATGGGCGTGTTGTCGGGTTAACAGTCTGGGGAATTGAAAGACAGGTTAAGCAAGCACTCACGCACACTGCGTCGCCCGCGCTTGTCCTAGTAACCTCCTTTTCGTTCCTGTTTCCACTCGTCTGGCTGTTCTTCAGTGGGCTCACTCTGCCAAGTTAGCGGGTCATCCCGGTGTTCGAGGCACTCTTGCGTCTATTCGCCAGCGCTTTTGGTGGCCGACTCAGGAGCGTGACACGCGCCGTTTCGTGGCTGCCTGTTCGGACTGCGCGCAGACTAAGTCGGGTAACTCTCCTCCTGCCGGTCGTCTCAGACCGCTCCCATTCCTTCTCGACCATGGTCTCACATTGCCTTAGACTTCATTACCGGTCTGCCTTTGTCTGCGGGGAAGACTGTGATTCTGACGGTTGTCGATAGGTTCTCTAAGGCGGCACATTTCATTCCCCTCGCTAAACTTCCTTCCGCTAAGGAGACGGCACAAATCATTATTGAGAATGTATTCAGAATTCATGGCCTCCCGTTAGACGCCGTTTCAGACAGAGGTCCGCAATTCACGTCACAGTTTTGGAGGGAGTTCTGTCGTTTGATTGGTGCGTCCGTCAGTCTCTCTTCCGGGTTTCATCCCCAGTCTAACGGTCAAGCAGAGAGGGCCAATCAGACGATTGGTCGCATACTACGCAGCCTTTCTTTCAGAAACCCTGCGTCTTGGGCAGAACAGCTCCCCTGGGCAGAATACGCTCACAATTCGCTTCCTTCGTCTGCTACCGGGTTATCTCCGTTTCAGAGTAGTCTGGGTTACCAGCCTCCTTTGTTCTCATCCCAGCTTGCCGAGTCCAGCGTTCCCTCCGCTCAAGCGTTTGTCCAACGTTGTGAGCGCACCTGGAGGAGGGTGAGGTCTGCACTTTGCCGTTACAGGGCACAGACGGTGAGAGCCGCCAATAAACGCAGGATTAAGAGTCCAAGGTATTGTTGCGGCCAGAGAGTGTGGCTTTCCACTCGCAACCTTCCTCTTACGACAGCTTCTCGTAAGTTGACTCCGCGGTTCATTGGTCCGTTCCGTGTCTCCCAGGTCGTCAATCCTGTCGCTGTGCGACTGCTTCTTCCGCGACATCTTCGTCGCGTCCATCCTGTCTTCCATGTCTCCTGTGTTAAGCCCTTTCTTCGCACCCCGTTCGTCTTCCCTCCCCCCCCTCCCGTCCTTGTCGAGCGCACCTATTTACAAGGTACATAAAATTATGGACATGCGTTCTCGGGGACGGGGTCACCAATACCTAGTGGATTGGGAGGGTTACGGTCCTGAGGAGAGGAGTTGGGTTCCGTCTCGGGACGTGCTGGACCGTTCGCTCATCGATGATTTCCTCCGTTGCCGCCAGGATTCCTCCTCGAGTGCGCCAGGAGGCGCTCGGTGAGTGGGGGTACTGTCATGTTTGTCATTTATTGTCATGTCTTGTCCCTGTGCTCCCCATGCTATTCGTTTCCCTCTGCTGGTCTTGTTTGGTTCTATCCTTCTCTCTCCCCCTCCCTCTCTCACTCTCTCGCTCTCTCTTCTCTCTGTCGTTCCGTTCCTGCTCCCAGCTGTTCCTATTCCCCTAATCATCATTTAGTCTTCCCACACCTGTTCCCGATCCTTTCCCCTGATTAGATTCCCTATTTATTCCTTTGTAATCCGTTCCTGTTCCGTCGGTTCCTTGTTTTGTATTCCATGCTGTAATTGCGTTTCGCCCTGTCCTGTCGTGTTTTTTGCCGTGATTGTGTATCACCCTGTCCTGTCGTGTTTTGTGCCTTCTTCAGACGCTGCGTGTGAGCAGGTGTCTCAGTTGACTACGGCCTGCGCCTACCCGAAGCGACCTGCAGTCTGTGGCCGCTTCTCCAGTTGTTTTCCCCTCTACTATCTAGAGGATTTCAGTTATTCGGTTTTGAGCATTAATAAACTCTGTTTCTGTTAAGTCGCGTTTGGGTCCTCCTTCACCTGCATAACAAACACTAAAATATCACATCCTAGATCTGAATGAATGAAATATTCTTATTAAATATTTTTTTCTTTACATAGTTGAATGTGCTGACAACAAAATCACACAAAAATTATCAATGGAAATTAAATTTATCAACCCATGGGAGGTCTGGATTTGGAGTCACACTCAAACTTAAAGTGGAAAACCACACTACAGGCTGATCCAACTTTGATGTAATGTCCTTAAAACAAGTCAAAATGAGGCTCAGTAGTGTGTGTGGCCTCCACGTGCCTGTATGACCTCCCTACAATGCCTGGGCATGCTCCTGATGAGGTGGCGGATGGTCTCCTGAGGGATCTCCTCCCAGACCTGGACTAACGCATCTGCCAACTCCTGGACAGTCTGTGGTGCAACGTGGCGTTGGTGGATGGAGCGAGACATGATGTCCCGCATGTGCTCAATTGGATTCAGGTCTGGGGAACGGGCGTGCCTGTCCATAGCATCAATGCCTTCCTCTTGCAGGAACTAGTGACACACTCCAGCCACATGAGGTCTAGCATTGTCTTGCATTAGGAGGAACCCAGGGCCAACCGCACCAGCATATGGTCTCACAAGGGGTCTGAGGATCTCATCTCGGTACCTAATGGCTGTCAGGCTACCCCTGGCGAGCACATGGAGGGCTGTGCGGCCCCCCAAAGAAATGCCACCCCACACCATGACTGACCCATCGCCAAACCGGTCATGCTGGAGTATGTTGCAGGCAGCAGAACGTTATCCATGGCGTCTCCAGACGCTGTCATGTCTGTCACATGTGCTCAGTGTGAACCTGCTTTCATCTGTGAAGTGCACAGGGCGCCAGTGGCGAATTTTCCGATCTTGGTGTTCTCTGGCAAATGCCAAACGTCCTGCACAGTGTTGGGCTGTAAGTACAACCCCTACCTGTGGACGTCGGGCCCTCATACCACCCTCATGGAGTCTGTTTCTGACCGTTTGAGCAGACACATGCACATTTGTGACCTGCTGGAGGTCATTTTGCAGGGCTCTGGCAGTGCTCCTTCTGCTCCTCCTTGCACAAAGGCGGAGGTAGCGGCCACGCTGCTGGGTTGTTGCCCTCCTATGGTCTCCTCCACATCTCCTGATGTACTGGCCTGTCTCCTGGTAGTGCCTCCATGCTCTGAACACTACGCTGACAGACACAGCAAACCTTCTTGCCACAGCTCGTATTGATGTGCCATCCTGGATGAGCTGCACTACCTGAGCCACTTGTGTGGGTTGTAGACTCCGTCTCATGCTACCACTAGAGTGAAAGCACCGCCAGCATTCAAAAGTGACCAAAACATCAGCCAGGAAGCATAGGAACTGAGAAGTGGTCTGTGGTCACCACCTGCAGAACCACTCCTTTATTGGGGGTGTCTTGCTAATTGCCTATAATTTCCACCTGTTGTCTATTCCATTTGCACAACAGCATGTGAAATTTATTGTCAATCAGTGTTGCTTCCTAAGTGGACAGTTTGATTTCACAGAAGTGTGATTGACTTGGAGTTACATTGTGTTGTTTAATGGTTCCCTTTATTTTTTTGAGCAGTGTATACGAGCAAACTACCACATTTTGTTGGTGATTGGTCAACAGTAGGCATTCTTCAATAAAGTCTTTGTTGATAGACGACTTGTTTTCATGCACATTGTTTCATGGAAAAATACTGCACCAAACATCTTAGTTAGATGTATTATTACGTGACCTAAAATCTCTTCCTCATAAATTTCTAAATTATATTAATTCGGACTATTTGAGGAAGTGTATACTGGCTACGGTGTCTCAAACTGGACAAATAGTACTATTGCCGCTTTTTTCTAGTTTTTCAACCTAAGGTCTTTTAGGCGCCAGCTGAACTGAAGCGTACTGACGCCTTAACAAGACACAAGGGCCCTTTTTACCTCCCAGTGGGCAGTATTATCTTGGCTCTGTGTGGCCTCTCACCTCCTCAGCTCTCCTCTCAGCCCTTGTAGAGCAGCTCATCCACTCTCTCAAAGAAGGAAAGAGAAACTTGCAGGACTTGGCACTGGCCCAAGTTCAGTTACTGACCTTTCTGAGCTGTCGCGTCTTCATCGACACCTCTCACCACTGATCTCAGTTCATTTCAGCTCTCTCAGCTGTTCCAGAGCCATTCGTTAGAGTAAAGCGTCTGGTAGATAAGCAGACACTGACTAGTGTTCATTTCTTTTATTTGACTTTAGGCTGTCTTACTAGAGGTATGGGGTGTCCTGGTTTCACCTTTAGGACACAAAGACCTATATTAACCTCATCACTCTGTCCACTATAGAGATGTGTAGAGATCGATACATGGAAATAACACATTTTTTGCATGGACATTGGCATTGAAGGCTTCTAGATATTTTACAGTAGTCAACTGGGTATGGAATCCTATGGGGTTGGGAGCGATCAGTCAATGATCAGAGCATTGTCTTCTTCTTTAAATTGGTTTGCCTAGTTTGTAAATGGCTTCAAGTTATGTAACTGCCATCTAGTGGCCACAATAAATGAATGACACTAGATTTGGTTCAAGACTCCAGCACTGCAGGTGGAAGGAATTCACCAATATTAGCTTTATACATTTTTCTAAAATCTAAAGAAGGAGAACATTGATAACTTTGAAATGGAGATGGCTGCCCATGCTGTCACAGATGCCATAATGGCAGAGATACAACATTGCAATCTCTATACATCTCCATGGGACCACCCTGCCTGGCTGTGTGACTACAGGGACCACCCTGCCTGGCTGTGTGACTACCAGATTTAACTACAGGGACCATCCTACCTGGCTGTGTGACTACAGGGACCATCCTACCTGGCTGTGTGACTACAGGGACCATCCTACCTGGCTGTGTGACTACAGGGACCATCCTGCCTGGCTGTGTGACTACCAGATTTAACTACAGGGACCATCCTACCTGGCTGTGTGACTACAGGGACCATCCTACCTGGCTGTGTGACTACAGGGACCACCATGCCTGGCTGTGTGACTACCAGATTTAACTACAGGGACCATCCTACCTGGCTGTGTGACTACAGGGACCATCCTACCTGGCTGTGTGACTACAGGGACCACCATGCCTGGCTGTATGGCTACCATATTTAACTACAGGGAACACCCTGCCTGGCTGTGTAACTACAGGGACAACTCTGCCTGGCTGTGTGACTACAGGGACCATCCTACCTGGCTGTGTGACTACAGGGACCATCCTGCCTGGCTGTGAGACTACCAGATTTAACTACAGGGACCATCCTGCCTGGCTGTGTGACTACAGGGACCATTCTACCTGGCTGTGAGACTACAGGGACCATCCTGCCTGGCTGTATGGCTACCATATTTAACTACAGGGAACACCCTGCCTGGCTGTGTGACTACCAGATTTAACTACAGGGACCATCCTGCCTGGCTGTGTGACTACAGGGACCATCCTGCCTGGCTGTGTGACTACAGGGACCATCCTGCCTGGCTGTGAGACTACCATATTTAACTACAGGGACCATCCTGCCTGGCTGTGTGACTACCATATTTAACTACAGGGAACACCCTGCCTGGCTGTGTGACTACAGGGACCATCCTGCCTGGCTGTGTGACTACAGGGACCATCCTGCCTGGCTGTGTAACTACAGGGACCATCCTGCCTGGCTGTGAGACTACCAGATTTAACTACAGGGACCATCCAGAGCCACTTTCCACAATGTCTAACCCCCCCTAGTTAGTGATCCACTTTCACAAGTACACCTTCAAAATGTAATGTAATTTGTGAACCAATGAACAGCTATCTTGCTAGCTTAAATAGTAAATGCGAATGTAATTACATAGACTTAACAGTGTGAACTGTAATGAGATGAATGGGTTGAGTGACGTCCCTAAGGCACCATAGCACCATACAGTGCAGTACCAGGCAGCCAGTCATTACATATGACAATCATTTACAAGTCGAGCTTCTCACGTTTCACAGCAGCTGCTGAGGAAATACAGTAGCTGTATTAGCGCTCTGCTGATCCAAGACTAACGTAATTAACTGTGTGTGTGTGTGTGTGCGTGTGTGCGTGTGTGTGTGTGTGTGTGTGTGTGTGTGTGTGTGTGTGTGTGTGTGTGTGTGTGTGTGTGTGTGTGTGTGTGTGTGTGTGTGTGTGTGTGTGTGTGTGTGTGTGCGTGCGTGCGTGCGTGCGTGCGTGCGTGCGTGCGTGCGTGCGTGTGTGCGTGCGTGCGTGCGTGTGTTCGTACGTGTGTTGTGTCTCAAGAATATGGAGTCCACACTGTAGCAATCTGGTGGTATTTTGGCTGTGTGGCATCAGGTGTGTGTTTCTGTCTTTCCCTCTCCATCCCCCTCTCACCGTCTTCTCTAATTCCCTCTCTCCTTCCCCCTTCTCAACATCTTCTAATTCCCGCTCTCCTTCCCCCCTCTCACCATCTTCTCTAATTCCGTCTCTCCTTCCCCCCTCTCACCGTCTTCTCTAATTCCCTCTCTCCTTCCCCCTTCTCAACATCTTCTAATTCCCGCTCTCCTTCCCCCCTCTCACCATCTTCTCTAATTCCGTCTCTCCTTCCCCCTCTCACCGTCTTCTCTAATTCCGTCTCTCCTTCCCCCCTCTCACCGTCTTCTCTAATTCCGTCTCTCCTTCCCCCTCTCACCATCTTCTCTAATTCCGTCTCTCCTTCCCCCCTCTCACCGTCTTCTCTAATTCCCGCTCTCCTTCCCCCTCTCACCATCTTCTCTAATTCCGTCTCTCCTTCCCCCTCTCACCGTCTTCTCTAATTCCGTCTCTCCTTCCCCCCTCTCATCGTCTTCTCTAATTCCCTCTCTCCTTCCCCTCTCACCATCTTCTCTAATTCCGTCTCTCCTTCCCCTCTCATCGTCTTCTCTAATTCCGTCTCTCCTTCCCCCCTCTCATCGTCTTCTCTAATTCCTTCTCTCCTTCCCCCCTTCACCATCTTCTCTAAGTCCTTCTCACTTTAGCTCTTTGCAATAAAAATAAAAAGCACCATGTCCTTCGAGTCCCCAGAAGCACTCAAGGAGACAAAATACCTCAAATTGGCTGCCTGCCACTCATCTGGCTGCTGCTCAGTTCAGTTGAAAGCAAAGCCAGAGACGTTCCTCTTCTTTCGTCTGTCTGTCTGTCCGTCCGTCCGTCCGTCCGTCCGTCCGTCCGTCCGTCCGTCCGCCCGCCCGCCTGCCTGCCTGCCTGCCTGCCTGCCTGCCTGCCTGCCAGCCAGCCAGCCAGCCAGCCAGCCAGCCAGCATTGCATCCATGGAGACAAAGCACCTGCAGATTCACTCAGCTTTCAGAAAGGAGGAACATGACGGCTGCCCTCCAAAACGATTTAAACTCAAACCATGAATTTTCTTTTGTAGAAATCTCTTTCAATTGTTCTTTCTACTGTGACATGAATCAAAAGGAGATGACTGTGATTGGTAACTTTCCTCAGTAAACATGTTTGCTTTGTCCCTCATCTGTAATGCATGTCTGGCTCTACCTGGTCAGGCTGTAGACCAGATTTAGAGGGATGGATGGATGGGTATATAGAGAGAGATTGTGGCTCTACAATTTATAGAGGGATGGATGGATGGATGGGTATAGAGAGAGAGAGATTGTGGCATTACAATTTATAGAGGGATGTATGGATGGGTATAGAGAGAGAGATTGTGGCATTACAATTTATAGAGGGATGTATGGATGGGTATAGAGAGAGAGATTGTGGCATTACAATTTATAGAGGGATGTATGGATGGGTATAGAGAGAGAGATTGTGGCATTACAATTTATAGAGGGATGGATGGATGGGTATAGAGAGAGAGATTGTGGCATTACAATTTATAGAGGGATGGATGGATGGATGGGTATAGAGAGAGAGATTGTGGCATTACAATTTATAGAGGGATGGATGGATGGGTATAGAGAGAGAGATTGTGGCATTACAATTTATAGAGGGATGGATGGATGGGTATAGAGAGAGAGATTGTGGCATTACAATTTATAGAGGGATGGATGGATGGGTATAGAGAGAGAGATTGTGGCATTACAATTTATAGAGGGATGGATGGATGGGTATAGAGAGAGAGATTGTGGCATTACAATTTATAGAGGGATGGATGGATGGGTATAGAGAGAGAGATTGTGGCATTACAATTTATAGAGGGATGGATGGATGGATGGGTATAGAGAGAGAGATTGTGGCATTACAATTTATAGAGGGATGGATGGATGGGTATAGAGAGAGAGATTGTGGCAGGAAGCAACAGGAAGCATTAGGAAGCAACAGGAAGCAGCAGGAAGCAACAGGAAGCAGCAGGAAGCAGTAGGAAGCAGCAGGAAGCAGCAGGAAGCAACAGGAAGCAGCAGGAAGCAGCAGGAAGCAGCAGGAAGCAACAGGAATCAGCAGGAAGCAGTAGGAGGCAGCAGGAAGCAGCAGGAAGCAGCATGAAGCAACGGGATGTAATGTATTTTCTTCTTTGTCCTCTGTGAATCCCTGCCGTCTGTCTCGTTTCTCTCCATCTGAGTTATGTTACCTCGTGTTTACTTTGGGCACCAGCCCCCATATTAAACACACGGCTGCCTGTGGAACCCTGGATCCTGGATCTGGCTAAAGCTGGGGAGCTGATGTGAGATGATTAGTAAAAACAGGAGGAGGAGGGGGGGGGGCATTTGATAAATTGATCTCTCATGGTCTTCCTCTATGTTTATACTGTATCTCTTGTGTACCAACAGCTACTTTGTGGAATGACAAACAGCCAGATCGCTTACCTGCATACACATCCACCCCCCCCCCACACACACACACACATAGCCGTCATTGACTGTACAACATATGTTTCTATCTGCTCAGCCATGCGTGTGTACGTGCACCCGTGCTTTCAAGTGTATTCAGCACGTATGTTTTTATTTGTGTATCCATAAATGGGTGCATGTGTATTAGTGTTGTTGGTCTACTGCTGTAGTCTCTACTGTGTATTAGTGTTGTTGGTCTACTGCTGTAGTCTCTACTGTGTATTAGTGTTGTTGGTCTACTGCTGTAGTCTCTACTGTGTATTAGTGTTGTTGGTCTACTGCTGTAGTCTCTACTGTGTATTAGTGTTGTTGGTCTACTGCTGTAGTCTCTACTGTGTATTAGTGTTGTTGGTCTCCTGCTGTAGTCTCTACTGTGTATTAGTGTTGTTGGTCTACTGCTGTAGTCTCTACTGTGTATTAGTGTTGTTGGTCTACTGCTGTAGTCTCTACTGTGTATTAGTGTTGTTGGTCTCCTGCTGTAGTCTCTACTGTGTATTAGTGTTGTTGGTCTACTGCTGTAGTCTCTACTGTGTATTGGTGTTGTTGGTCTACTGCTGTAGTCTCTACTGTGTATTGGTGTTGTTGGTCTACTGCTGTAGTCTCTACTGTGTATTGGTGTTGTTGGTCTACTGCTGTAGTCTCTACTGTGTATTAGTGTTGTTGGTCTACTGCTGTAGTCTCTACTGTGTATTAGTGTTGTTGGTCTACTGCTGTAGTCTCTACTGTGTATTAGTGTTGTTGGTCTACTGCTGTAGTCTCTACTGTGTATTAGTGTTGTTGGTCTACTGCTGTGGTCTCTACTGTGTATTAGTGTTGTTGGTCTACTGCTGTAGTCTCTACTGTGTATTAGTGTTGTTGGTCTACTGCTGTAGTCTCTACTGTGTATTAGTGTTGTTGGTCTACTGCTGTAGTCTCTACTGTGTATTGTGTTGTTGTTGTAGTCTCTACTGTGTATTAGTGTTGTTGGTGCTGTAGTCTCTACTGTGTATTAGTGTTGTTGGTCTACTGCTGTAGTCTCTACTGTGTATTAGTGTTGTTGGTCTACTGCTGTAGTCTCTACTGTGTATTAGTGTTGTTGGTCTACTGCTGTAGTCTCTACTGTGTATTAGTGTTGTTGGTCTACTGCTGTAGTCTCTACTGTGTATTAGTGTTGTTGGTCTACTGCTGTAGTCTCTACTGTGTATTAGTGTTGTTGGTCTACTGCTGTAGTCTCTACTGTGTATTGGTGTTGTTGGTCTACTGCTGTAGTCTCTACTGTGTATTGGTGTTGTTGGTCTACTGCTGTAGTCTCTACTGTGTATTAGTGTTGTTGGTCTACTGCTGTAGTCTCTACTGTGTATTAGTGTTGTTGGTCTACTGCTGTAGTCTCTACTGTGTATTAGTGTTGTCTGGTCTACTGGCTGTAGTCTCTACTGTGTATTAGTGTTGTTGGTCTACTGCTGTGTATTAGTCTCTACTGTGTATTAGTGTTGTTGGTCTACTGCTGTAGTCTCTACTGTGTATTAGTGTTGTTGGTCTACTGCTGTGGTCTCTACTGTGTATTAGTGTTGTTGGTCTACTGCTGTAGTCTCTACTGTGTATTAGTGTTGTTGGTCTACTGCTGTAGTCTCTACTGTGTATTGGTGTTGTTGGTCTACTGCTGTAGTCTCTACTGTGTATTAGTGTTGTTGGTCTACTGCTGTAGTCTCTACTGTGTATTAGTGTTGTTGGTCTACTGCTGTAGTCTCTACTGTGTATTAGTGTTGTTGGTCTACTGCTGTAGTCTCTACTGTGTATTAGTGTTGTTGGTCTACTGCTGTAGTCTCTACTGTGTATTAGTGTTGTTGGTCTACTGCTGTAGTCTCTACTGTGTATTAGTGTTGTTGGTCTCCTGCTGTAGTCTCTACTGTGTATTAGTGTTGTTGGTCTACTGCTGTAGTCTCTACTGTGTATTAGTGTTGTTGGTCTGTGGTCTACTGCTGTAGTCTCTACTGTGTATTAGTGTTGTTGGTCTACTGCTGTAGTCTCTACTGTGTATTAGTGTTGTTGGTCTCCTGCTGTAGTCTCTACTGTGTATCATCAGCCTGTCACTCCAGGTTCACGTTCCTACTCTTGTGTTTGACAAACAAGCCCACACAATCTCTCAGCCAGTCTGTCTCTCCAACCCAGTCTTCCCCAGCCCACTTCCTGTTTATAACACCTACTGGGTCTCTCTGTGATGCTCTCTCTCGTTCAAAAACACACACACACTTCTCTCAAGCTGTTGGTGTTTCATTTCAGTTTCAGGAGAATCCCATAAAGAGTTCATGTTGAAAGGGAATCCGTAGCAGAGTGGCGAAGACAAGCAGCACAAGGGGCCCTTGTTCCTCTGAGGCGGACTGACTAGCAACCCTGTTGTTCTATAGAGGTCTCCAAACTGTGTCTCCTTTTCAAACATTCACCATCATCGCTGCTGTGAATTGTCATTTTAATTGTTGCTTTATACATCCGTCGATTAGTGTGTTTAACCTCATGTAGTTTTAAACTAATTTGCAATGGAAGTACACAATCTTCTGAATGATTAATTAATCAAAGCATTAGACAGGCTGGGGTTGTCTGATTAATAGTGTAATAGGTTTAGCTTTACAAAGATGCCTTACCTACCAGGGCGATCACTGTAGATCTATCCATCATAACCTTACAGGAGCAATAACGTGTCCAGCTGTGACAGATTATGACATTTTTTAAACATTTTATTTTGCTAGACAAGTCTGTTAAGGACAAACTCTTATTCACGATGACGGCCGAACCCGGACGACACTGGGCCAATTGTGCCCCGCCCTACGGGATTCCCAATCACAGCCGGATGTGATACAGCCTGGATTCGAACCAGGAACTGTAGTGACACCTCTTGCACTGAGATGCAGTGCCTTAGACTGCTGTGCGACTCAGGAGCCCAATTATCTTCCTATCTGTCTCTCTCCTCCACACTCTGCACATAGTTATTTATTCAGTTGATAAAATTACCCACGAGATGGAACATATTACTTTTCATGTAATTAAAATTTAAAAATCTGTCTTTAGTAAATTCAAACAAAGTGATTTCTTTAAGCCTCTGATTTAATTTCCTTCCAGCTTTTCTCTGACAATGAGGATTTATATAGAGAGAGAGAGAGAGAGAGAGAGAGAGAGAGAGAGAGAGAGAGAGAGAGAGAGAGAGAGAGAGAGAGAGAGAGAGAGAGAGAGAGAGAGAGAGAGAGAGAGAGAGAGAGAGAGAGAGAGAGAGAGAGAGAGAGAGAGAGAGAGAGAGAGAGAGAGAGAGAGAGAGACTTCAGTGATGGGAGAGAGGACATTCACTATACCCTATCACTGTGATTCATACTTAACAGCAGAGGGAGAGAGGAGAAATAGAAACAGATTAAAGATTTCCAAGGTATTTCTGTCATATCAGTTCGATTTCATGGCACTAAATCTTGTTTCTCTTGTGGTTCCCATTATTATTACAGTTTAAATCACAGACGTCAACTCTCTCTCTCTCTCTCTCTCTCTCTCTCTCTCTCTCTCTCTCTCTCTCTCTCTCTCTCTCTCTCTCTCTCTCTCTCTCTCTCTCTCTCTCTCTCTCTCTCTCTCTCTCTCTCTCTCTCTCCCAGGGAGGGGACTCCCTGGTGGGCTCAGTGTTAACCGTAGTTAATTGTGATATTATTTGATGAATTCTTTCCCTCAGACAGTCAGGCGTTGGAATGCCAGTGGAGGCCTAGTGATTGCAATGTGCACCCGGGTGACAGGAAGGAGGTGAGGAAAGGTCACAGTGAAATTGAATCGAGTGACTGTGAGGCTTCTGCCTTCTAATTGAATGGTTCTAACGGGGAGGCACATCGTCACCATGGGTTTGTTTATGCAGCCCCCTCGTTATCGTACATCCAGCATAACAAAGACTGTACATCTGAGGACCAATCAGAGAGATGGAGAGAAAGACATTGAGAAGGGGGTGGGGGGAGAGATGAAGAGAGCAACGTTTAGCTTTACTTTTAAGCAACACTATGAGCTACTATAATGTAGATTCTTGTATAACAGATCAAACGGGCTAGAATGAAGGCTGTTCTAGACTAGACGACATAGTGTAGAAGGGGGTTGTGGGTAAGATATTTACAGTGTTGCCCTCTGTAGATGACATGTCATGATATCAAAGCTAGAAGTGTCCCCGAAAACCCCCTACAAAGTCACCCAGTAAATACCTCTCTCCTCACCCCGTCATTTCACTTTGTAGCTCGTTTTCTCAGATAGCAGTCAGTGTGTCTGTGTCTGTCTGCACACTACGGAGTGTTTTCTCACATTGCAGTCAGTGTGTCTGTGTCTCACGTGTTGTAACGGTTTTGACTTGATGTTATTATTTATAGGGGTGCCAGGTAGGTTGTGCCTACCAGAGAAAACATTGGTTTCTCCTTTTAGTTTGGGTGGGAATGAGTCCCATCTGGTCCGTCAAGTCTACACCAATACAAAGGACTTATGTAAAAGTCAGGATGGAAATAAACTTTTGTCACGCAATGTTTGTCATAACAATAATTTTACCACAGAACTTTAAAGCGTATCAACTCTTACTAAGTCCTCAACTACAACTAACTACATAAATCATCACAGTATACCTCACATCAAAACAAATGAAATACCGTATACAAAAAGGTGGTAGTCAGTCGGTCAGTCAGTCAATCCAATCCGCCAATAGATCTCCAGTGGAGAAAAGCCACGAAGAACAGAGAGGTGTAGTCCACGGACGGAGAGGTGTAGTCCATGGACGGAGAGGTGTAGTCCACGGACGGAGAGGTGTAGTCCACGGACGGAGAGGGGTAGTCCACGGACGGAGAGGTGTAGTCCAGGGACGGAGAGGTGTAGTCCACGGACGGAGAGGTGTAGTCCACGGACGGAGAGGTGTAGTCCACGGACGGAGAGGTGTAGTCCACGGACGGAGAGGTGTAGTCCACGGACGGAGAGGTGTAGTCCACGGACGGAGAGGTGTAGTCCAGGGACGCAAAGAGTGGATCCCATCCTGGGTAAACTCTCTTAGGCTACAAAACACACGTTTAACGGCAACAAAACAACGGAATAGAGAAGCTTCGGAACTGAGGGTTGAACACATCCTCAGTCACGTCTCCATCACAACCCCCCTTTTGCAGCTGATGCTGGCTATTTAATTAGGAATTAAAGGGAAAGCGCCCTATTGGAAGGAGCTGCACTGAGACGGTTCGGAAAAGTTCAGGGCCGTCACAGTGTGTAAGGCACATTTTAAGTTATCCATTTTATCGACAAGGACTTCATTTTTTAATAGATTTAACAGAGTAATGGATTGATCCTATATGCTGTAGGGGCCATTGTAATGTACAGTGCCTTGCGAAAGTATTCGGCCCCCTTGAACTTTGCGACCTTTTGTTTGGCGTAATGTTATGTTTGGCGTAAAAGCAACACAGCTCATCACCTAACTCTCCACAGTCCTGTCAGTCTTCCTCACCTAACTCTCTACAGCCCTGTCAGTCTTCCTCACCTAACTCTCTACAGCCCTGTCAGTCTTCCTCACCTAACTCTCTACAGTCCTGTCAGTCTTCCTCACCTAACTCTCTACAGCCCTGTCAATCTTCCTCACCTAACTCTCTACAGTCCTGTCAATCTTCCTCACCTAACTCTCTACAGCCCTGTCAGTCTTCCCCACCTAACTCTCTACAGTCCTGTCAATCTTCCTCACCTAACTCTCTACAGCCCTGTCAGTCTTCCTCACCTAACTCTCTACAGCCCTGTCAGTCTTCCTCACCTAACTCTCTACAGTCCTGTCAGTCTCCTCACCTAACTCTCTACAGCCCTGTCAGTCTTCCTCACCTAACTCTCTACAGTCCTGTCAATCTTCCTCACCTAACTCTCTACAGCCCTGTCAGTCTTCATCACCTAACTCTCTCTAAGGATCATTCACTATCTCTCTAGATATATCATATTGTACCCATTTATGTGCAATTCTATGTAACTCTCACTAAACATGTGTACTTCAGTAACGTTCTAACTTCTGTAGTGTGTTTGGGTTCTCGCCTGTCATCAACACTATCTATACCACCCTGCTTTTGTATCCTCTCCAACTCAACTCTTTTCTCTCCTCTCTTTGAACTCACCTTCAATCTCTCCCCTGTGTGTCTGTCCTCCACTCTATGTCCTTAAATCTCCCTGAGTGTTTGATCCGGTCTTCTGTTCAGTGGCTGTGCTGTCAGCCCTGTGACCCTGAGGAAAGGATTGGCAGCAAGCCCTGAGTGTGACAGTGTGCATAAGGCAGTGTGTGACAACTGTAGCCTCTGTGTTCACACAATGCCCGAACTTCAAATGTGTGTGTTTGTGTGTGGAGGCAGAGAGCGAGGATGTGAGGAAGAGATTGGTGTGTTTTTTTCCTCTGATAGGAGATGAGCTGCTGTAGGAAGAGCTGGAGGAACAGAAGGTGGTTGGTTAACTGGAGGAACAGCAGGTGGTTGGTTAACTGGAGGAACAGCAGGTGGTTGGTTAACTGGAGGAACAGCAGGTGGTTGGTTAACTGGAGGAACAGCAGGTGGTTGGTTAACTGGAGGAACAGCAGGTGGTTGGTTAACTGGAGGAACAGCAGGTGGTCATTTAACTGGAGGAACAGCAGGTGGTCATTTAACTGGAGGAACAGCAGGTGGTCATTTAACTGGAGGAACAGCAGGTGGTCATTTAACTGGAGGAACAGCAGGTGGTTGGTTAACTGGAGGAACAGCAGGTGGTTGGTTAACTGGAGGAACAGCAGGTGGTCATTTAACTGGAGGAACAGCAGGTGGTCATTTAACTGGAGGAACAGCAGGTGGTTGGTTAACTGGAGGAACAGCAGGTGGTCATTTAACTGGAGGAACAGCAGGTGGTCATTTAACTGGAGGAACAGCAGGTGGTCATTTAACTGGAGGAACAGCAGGTGGTCATTTAACTGGAGGAACAGCAGGTGGTCATTTAACTGGAGGAACAGCAGGTGGTCATTTAACTGGAGGAACAGCAGGTGGTTGGTTAACTGGAGGAACAGCAGGTGGTCATTTAACTGGAGGAACAGCAGGTGGTCATTTAACTGGAGGAACAGCAGGTGGTCGGTTAACTGGAGGAACCGCAGGTGGTCATTTAACTGGAGGAACAGCAGGTGGTCGGTTAACCTCTTGCTCCTACCTGGCACGCAGGCGTCCCATCTAGAGCTCTGGAAATGCAATGCGCTACGCTAAATGCTAATAGTATTAGTTAAAACTCAAACATTCATTAAAATACACATGCAGGGTATTGAATTAAAGCTACACTCGTTGTGAATCCAGGCAACAAGTCAGATTTTTAAAATGCTTTTCGCGAAAGCATGAGAAGCTATTATCTGATAGCATGTAACACCCCAAAAGACCCGCAGGGGACGTAAACAAAATAATTAGCATAGTCGGCGCTACACAAACCGCACAAATAAAATGTAAAACATTCATTACCTTTGACCATCTTCTTTGTTGGCACTCCTAGATGTCCCATAATCACTATTGGGTCTTTTTTTCCGATTAAATCGGTCCATATATAGCCTAGATATCGATCTATGAAGACTGTGTGATAAACGGAAAAAATAGCGTTTCATAACGTAACGTCATTTTTTTAAATTCAAAAAGTCGACGATAAACTTTCACAAAACACTTCGAAATACTTTTGTAATGCAACTTTAGGTATTAGTAAACGTTAATAAGCGATCAAATTGATCACGAGACGAAGTGTTTTCTATAGGGGTCCGTCTTGAAATACTGTCCGTGTATTTCTCAACCAAAATATCCGGTCGGAGACCTGAAGAAAAAGCCTGTCTCTTGTTCGTTTGACCAAGAAACAAACAATTGGCAAATGACAAGACTGTTGACATCGTGTGGAAGCTGTAGGTACTGCAACCTCAGCCCTATTTAATGTCTTTCGCCCATAACAATGGGTTGAAGCGGCGGATGGATATATTTTTCCACTTTCAGTGATCAGATTTTCCTGCACTTTTCAATGAAACGCACGTTCTGTTAAAGTCACAGCCGTGATTTAACCAGTTTTATAAACGTCTGAGTGTTTTCTATCCACACATACTAATCATATGCATATACTATATTCCTGGCATGAGTAGCAGGGCGCTGAAATGTTGCGCGATTTTTAACAGAATGTTCGAAAAAGTAGAGGGTCGACTGAAGAGGTTAACTGGAGGAACAGCAGGTGGTCATTTAACTGGAGGAACAGCAGGTGGTCATTTAACTGGAGGAACAGCAGGTGGTCATTTAACTGGAGGAACAGCAGGTGGTTGGTTAACTGGAGGAACAGCAGGTGGTCATTTAACTGGAGGAACAGCAGGTGGTTGGTTAACTGGAGGAACAGCAGGTGGTTGGTTAACTGGAGGAACAGCAGGTGGTCATTTAACTGGAGGAACAGCAGGTGGTTGGTTAACTGGAGGAACAGCAGGTGGTCATTTAACTGGAGGAACAGCAGGTGGTCATTTAACTGGAGGAACAGCAGGTGGTTGGTTAACTGGAGGAACAGCAGGTGGTTGGGTAACTGGAGGAACAGCAGGTGGTCATTTAACTGGAGGAACAGCAGGTGGTTGGTTAACTGGAGGAACAGCAGGTTGTTGGTTAACTGGAGGAACAGCAGGTGGTTGGTTAACTGGAGGAACAGCAGGTGGTTGGTTAACTGGAGGAACAGCAGGTGGTTGGTTAACTGGAGGAACAGCAGGTGGTCATTTCACTGGAGGAACAGCAGGTGGTCATTTCACTGGAGGAACAGCAGGTGGTCATTTAACTGGAGGAACAGCAGGTGGATGGTTAACTGGAGGAACAGCAGGTGGTTGGTTAACTGGAGGAACAGCAGGTGGTCATTTAACTGGAGGAACAACAGGTGGTTGGTTAACTGGAGGAACAGCAGGTGGTTGGTTAACTGGAGGAACAGCAGGTGGTCATTTAACTGGAGGAACAGCAGGTGGTTGGTTAACTGGAGGAACAGCAGGTGGTTGGTTAACTGGAGGAATAGCAGGTGGTCATTTAACTGGAGGAACAGCAGGTGGTAATTTAACTGGAGGAACATCAGGTGGTCATTTAACTGGAGGAACAGCAGGTGGTCATTTAACTGGAGGAACAGCAGGTGGTCGGTTAACTGGAGGAACAGCAGGTGGTTGGTTAACTGGAAGAACAGCAGGTGGTTGGTTATCTGGAGGAACAGCAGGTGGTTGGTTAACTGGAGGAACAGCAAGTGGTTGGTTAACTGGAGGAACAGCAGGTGGTTGGTTAACTGGAGGAACAGCAGGTGGATGGTTAACTGGAGGAACAGCAGGTGGTTGGTTAACTGGAGGAACAGCAGGTGGTCATTTAACTGGAGGAACAGCAGGTGGTCGGTTAACTGGAGGAACAGCAGGTGGTTGGTTAACTGGAGGAACAGCAGGTGGTCGGTTAACTGGAGGAACAGCAGGTGGTTGGTTAACTGGAGGAACAGCAGGTGGTTCGTTAACTGGAGGAACAGCAGGTGGTTGGTTAACTGGAGGAACAGCAGGTGGATGGTTAACTGGAGGAACAGCAGGTGGTTGGTTAACTGGAGGAACAGCAGGTGGTCATTTAACTGGAGGAACAGCAGGTGGTCGGTTAACTGGAGGAACAGCAGGTGGTTGGTTAACTGGAGGAACAGCAGGTGGTCATTTAACTGGAGGAACAGCAGGTGGTTGGTTAACTGGAGGAACAGCAGGTGGTCATTTAACTGGAGGAACAGCAGGTGGTCATTTAACTGGAGGAACAGCAGGTGGTTGGTTAACTGGAGGAACAGCACGTGGTTGGTTAACTGGAGGAACAGCAGGTGGTCATTTAACTGGAGAAACAGCAGGTGGTTGGTTAACTGGAGGAACAGCAGGTGGTTGGTTAACTGGAGGAACAGCAGGTGGTCATTTAACTGGAGGAACAGCAGGTGGTCATTTAACTGGAGGAACAGCAGGTGGTCATTTAACTGGAGGAACAGCAGGTGGTCATTTAACTGGAGGAACAGCAGGTGGTCATCTAACTGGAGAAACAGCAGGTGGTCATTTAACTGGAGGAACAGCAGGTGGTCATGTAACTGGAGGAACAGCAGGTGGTCATTTAACTGGAGGAACAGCAGGTGGTTGGTTAACTGGAGGAACAGCAGGTGGTTGGTTAACTGGAGGAACAGCAGGTGGTCATTTCACTGGAGGAACAGCAGGTGGTCATTTCACTGGAGGAACAGCAGGTGGTCATTTAACTGGAGGAACAGCAGGTGGATGGTTAACTGGAGGAACAGCAGGTGGTTGGTTAACTGGAGGAACAGCAGGTGGTCATTTAACTGGAGGAACAGCAGGTGGTTGGTTAACTGGAGGAACAGCAGGTGGTTGGTTAACTGGAGGAACAGCAGGTGGTCATTTAACTGGAGGAACAGCAGGTGGTTGGTTAACTGGAGGAACAGCAGGTGGTTGGTTAACTGGAGGAACAGCAGGTGGTCATTTAACTGGAGGAACAGCAGGTGGTCATTTAACTGGAGGAACAGCAGGTGGTCATTTAACTGGAAGAACAGCAGGTGGTCATTTAACTGGAGGAACAGCAGGTGGTCATCTAACTGGAGAAACAGCAGGTGGTCATTTAACTGGAGGAACAGCAGGTGGTCATGTAACTGGAGGAACAGCAGGTGGTCATTTAACTGGAGGAACAGCAGGTGGTCATTTAACTGGAGGAACAGCAGGTGGTCATTTAACTGGAGGAACAGCAGGTGGTCATTTAACTGGAGGAACAGCAGGTGGTTTTAACTGGAGGAACAGCAGGTGGTCATTTAACTGGAGGAACAGCAGGTGGTGGTTAACTGGAGGAACAGCAGGTGGTCATTTAACTGGAGGAACAGCAGGTGGTCATTTTGGAGGAACAGCAGGTGGTTGGTTAACTGGAGGAACAGCAGGTGGTTGGTTAACTGGAGGAACAGCAGGTGGTCATTTAACTGGAGGAACAGCAGGTGGTTGGTTAACTGGAGGAACAGCAGGTGGTGGTTAACTGGAGGAACAGCAGGTGGTTGGTTAACTGGAGGAACAGCAGGTGGTTGGTTAACTGGAGGAACAGCAGGTGGTTGGTTAACTGGAGGAACAGCAGGTGGTCGGTTAACTGGAGGAACAGCAGGTGGTCAGTTAACTGGAGGAACAGCAGGTGGTTGGTTAACTGGAGGAACAGCAGGTGGTTGGTTAACTGGAGGAACAGCAGGTGGTTGGTTAACTGGAGGAACAGCAGGTGGTGGTTAACTGGAGGAACAGCAGGTGGTTGGTTAACTGGAGGAACAGCAGGTGGTTGTTAACTGGAGGAACAGCAGGTGGTTGGTTAACTGGAGGAGCAGCAGGTGGTCATTTAAATGGAGGAACAGCAGGGGGTTGGTTAACTGGAGGAACAGCAGGTGGTCATTTAACTGGAGGAACAGCAGGTGGTCGGTTAACTGGAGGAACAGCAGGTGGTTGGTTAACTGGAGGAACAGCAGGTGGTCGGTTAACTGGAGGAACAGCAGGTGGTTGGTTAACTGGAGGAACAGCAGGTGGTTCGTTAACTGGAGGAACAGCAGGTGGTTGGTTAACTGGAGGAACAGCAGGTGGATGGTTAACTGGAGGAACAGCAGGTGGTTGGTTAACTGGAGGAACAGCAGGTGGTCATTTAACTGGAGGAACAGCAGGTGGTCGGTTAACTGGAGGAACAGCAGGTGGTTGGTTAACTGGAGGAACAGCAGGTGGTCATTTAACTGGAGGAACAGCAGGTGGTTGGTTAACTGGAGGAACAGCAGGTGGTCATTTAACTGGAGGAACAGCAGGTGGTCATTTAACTGGAGGAACAGCAGGTGGTTGGTTAACTGGAGGAACAGCACGTGGTTGGTTAACTGGAGGAACAGCAGGTGGTCATTTAACTGGAGAAACAGCAGGTGGTTGGTTAACTGGAGGAACAGCAGGTGGTTGGTTAACTGGAGGAACAGCAGGTGGTCATTTAACTGGAGGAACAGCAGGTGGTCATTTAACTGGAGGAACAGCAGGTGGTCATTTAACTGGAGGAACAGCAGGTGGTCATTTAACTGGAGGAACAGCAGGTGGTCATCTAACTGGAGAAACAGCAGGTGGTCATTTAACTGGAGGAACAGCAGGTGGTCATGTAACTGGAGGAACAGCAGGTGGTCATTTAACTGGAGGAACAGCAGGTGGTTGGTTAACTGGAGGAACAGCAGGTGGTTGGTTAACTGGAGGAACAGCAGGTGGTCATTTCACTGGAGGAACAGCAGGTGGTCATTTCACTGGAGGAACAGCAGGTGGTCATTTAACTGGAGGAACAGCAGGTGGATGGTTAACTGGAGGAACAGCAGGTGGTTGGTTAACTGGAGGAACAGCAGGTGGTCATTTAACTGGAGGAACAGCAGGTGGTTGGTTAACTGGAGGAACAGCAGGTGGTTGGTTAACTGGAGGAACAGCAGGTGGTCATTTAACTGGAGGAACAGCAGGTGGTCATTTAACTGGAGGAACAGCAGGTGGTTGGTTAACTGGAGGAACAGCACGTGGTTGGTTAACTGGAGGAACAGCAGGTGGTCATTTAACTGGAGGAACAGCAGGTGGTTGGTTAACTGGAGGAACAGCAGGTGGTTGGTTAACTGGAGGAACAGCAGGTGGTCATTTAACTGGAGGAACAGCAGGTGGTCATTTAACTGGAGGAACAGCAGGTGGTCATTTAACTGGAAGAACAGCAGGTGGTCATTTAACTGGAGGAACAGCAGGTGGTCATCTAACTGGAGAAACAGCAGGTGGTCATTTAACTGGAGGAACAGCAGGTGGTCATGTAACTGGAGGAACAGCAGGTGGTCATTTAACTGGAGGAACAGCAGGTGGTCATTTAACTGGAGGAACAGCAGGTGGTCATTTAACTGGAGGAACAGCAGGTGGTCATTTAACTGGAGGAACAGCAGGTGGTCATTTAACTGGAGGAACAGCAGGTGGTCATTTAACTGGAGGAACAGCAGGTGGTCATTTAACTGGAGGAACAGCAGGTGGTCGGTTAACTGGAGGAACAGCAGGTGGTCATTTAACTGGAGGAACAGCAGGTGGTCATTTAACTGGAGGAACAGCAGGTGGTTGGTTAACTGCAGGAACAGCAGGTGGTTGGTTAACTGGAGGAACCGCAGGTGGTCATTTAACTGGAGGAACAGCAGGTGGTTGGTTAACTGGAGGAACAGCAGGTGGTCGGTTAACTGGAGGAACAGCAGGTGGTTGGTTAACTGGAGGAACAGCAGGTGGTTGGTTAACTGGAGGAACAGCAGGTGGTTGGTTAACTGGAGGAACAGCAGGTGGTCGGTTAACTGGAGGAACAGCAGGTGGTCAGTTAACTGGAGGAACAGCAGGTGGTTGGTTAACTGGAGGAACAGCAGGTGGTTGGTTAACTGGAGGAACAGCAGGTGGTTGGTTAACTGGAGGAACAGCAGGTGGTGGTTAACTGGAGGAACAGCAGGTGGTTGGTTAACTGGAGGAACAGCAGGTGGTTGTTAACTGGAGGAACAGCAGGTGGTTGGTTAACTGGAGGAGCAGCAGGTGGTCATTTAAATGGAGGAACAGCAGGGGGTTGGTTAACTGGAGGAACAGCAGGTGGTCATTTAACTGGAGGAACAGCAGGTGTTTGGTTAACTGGAGGAACAGCAGGTGGTCATTTAACTGGAGGAACAGCAAGTGGTTGGTTAACTGGAGGAACAGCAGGTGGTCATTTAACTGGAGGAACAGCAGGTGGTTGGTAAACCCGAGGAACAGCAGGTGGTTGGTTAACTGGAGGAACAGCAGGTGGTCATTTAACTGGAGGAACAGCAGGTGGTCATTTAACTGGAGGAACAGCAGGTGGTCATTTAACTGGAGGAACAGCAAGTGGTTGGTTAACTGGAGGAACAGCAGGTGGTCATTTAACTGGAGGAACAGCAAGTGGTTGGTTAACTGGAGGAACAGCAGGTGGTCATTTAACTGGAGGAACAGCAGGTGGTAATTTAACTGGAGGAACAGCAGGTGGTAATTTAACTGGAGGAACAGCAGGTGGTTGGTTAACTGGAGGAACAGCAGGTGGTTGGTTAACTGGAGGAACAGCAGGTGGTTGGTTAACTGGAGGAACAGCAGTTGGTCATTTAACTGGAGGAACAGCAGGTGGTTGGTTAACTGGAGGAACAGCAGGTGGTTGATTAACTGGAGGAACAGCAGGTGGTCATTTAACTGGAGGAACAGCAGGTGGTCATTTAACTGGAGGAACAGCAGGTGGTCATTTAACTGGAGGAACAGCAGGTGGTTGGTTAACTGGAGGAACAGCAGGTGGTTGGTTAACTGGAGGAACAGCAGGTGGTTGGTTAACTGGAGGAACAGCAGGTGGTCATTTAACTGGAGGAACAGCAGGTGGTTGGTTAACTGGAAGAACAGCAGGTGGTTGGTTAACTGGAGGAACAGCAGGTGGACATTTAACTGGAGGAACAGCAGGTGGTCATTTAACTGGAGGAACAGCAGGTGTTTGGTTAACTGGAGGAACAGCAGGTGGTTGGTTAACTGGAGGAACAGCAGGTGGTTGGTTAACTGTAGGAACTGCAGGTGGTTGGTTAACTGGAGGAACAGCAGGTGGTCATTTAACTGGAGGAACATCAGGTGGTCATTTAACTGGAGGAACAGCAGGTGGTTGGTTAACTGGAGGAACAGCAGGTGGTCATTTAACTGGAGGAACAGCAGGTGGTCATTTAACTGGAGGAACAGCAGGTGGTTGGTTAACTGGAGAAACAGCAGGTGGTCATTTAACTGGAGGAACAGCAGGTGGTTTGTTAACTGGAGAAACAGCAGGTGGTCATTTAACTGGAGGAACAGCAGGTGGTTGGTTAACTGGAGGAACAGCAGGTGGTCATTTAACTGGAGAAACAGCAGGTGGTCATTTAACTGGAGGAACAGCAGGTGGTTGGTTAACTGGAGGAACAGCAGGTGGTCATTTAACTGGAGGAACAGCAGGTGGTCATTTAACTGGAGGAACAGCAGGTGGTCATTTAACTGGAGAAACAGCAGGTGGTCATTTAACTGGAGGAACAGCAGGTGGTTGGTTAACTGGAGGAACAGCAGGTGGTCATTTAACTGGAGGAACAGCAGGTGGTCATTTAACTGGAGGAACAGCAGGTGGTTGGTTAACTGGAGAAACAGCAGGTGGTCATTTAACTGGAGGAACAGCAGGTGGTTGGTTAACTGGAGAAACAGCAGGTGGTCATTTAACTGGAGGAACAGCAGGTGGTTGGTTAACTGGAGGAACAGCAGGTGGTCATTTAACTGGAGGAACAGCCGGTTGGTCATTTAACTGGAGGAACAGCAGGTGGTTGGTTAACTGGAGGAACAGCAGGTGGTCATTTAACTGGAGGAACAGCAGGTGGTCATTTAACTGGAGGAACAGCAGGTGGTCATTTAACTGGAGGAACAGCAGGTGGTTGGTTAACTGGAGGAACAGCAGGTGGTCATTTAACTGGAGGAACAGCAGGTGGTCGGTTAACTGGAGGAACAGCAGATGGTCATTTAACTGGAGGAGTTAGTGCTCCAGGGGTCCAGAGTTGAGCCTGAGACCCCCTCCATCCCCTCTCCTTTCCCTACGACTGAGACCACCTCCCTCCCCTCTCCCTACAGCTGAGACCCCCTCCACTCCCTGCCCTTTCCCTACAACTGAGACCCCCTCCCTCCCCTCTCCTTTCCCTACGACTGAGACCTCCTCCCTCCCCTCTCCCTACAACTGAGACCCCCTCCCTCCCCTCTCCCTACAACTGAGACCCCCTCCACTCCCTGCCCTCTCCCTACAACTGAGACCCCCTTCCTCCCCTCTCCTTTCCCTACGACTGAGACCCCTCCCTCCCTCTCCCTACAACTGAGACCCCCTCCCTCCCCTCTCCCTACAACTGAGACCCCCTCCACTCCCTGCCCTCTCCCTACAACTGAGACCCCCTCCCTCCCCTCTCCCTACAGCTGAGACCCCCTCCACTCCCTGCCCTCTCCCTACAACTGAGACCCCCTCCCTCCCCTCTCCCTACAGCTGAGACCCCCTCCACTCCCTCCCCTCTCTCTACAACTGAGACCCCTCCCTCCCCTCTCCCTACAGCTGAGACCCACTCCCTCCCCTCTCCCTACAACTGAGACCCCTCCACTCCCTCCCCTCTCCCTACAACTGAGACCCCTCCACTCCCTCCCTCTCCCTCCAGCTGAGACCCACTCCCTCCCCTCTCCCTACAACTGAGACCCCCTCCAACTGAGACCCCTCCACTCCCTCTCCTTTCCCTACGACTGAGACCCCCTCCCTCCCCTCTCCCTACGACTGAGACCCCCTCCCTCCCCTCTCCCTACAACTGAGACCCCCCTCCCTCCCTCTCCTTTCCCTACAACTGAGACCCCCTCCCTCCCCTCTCCCTACAACTGAGACCCCTCCCTCCCTCTCCTTTCCCTACGACTGAGACCCCCTCCCTCCCCTCTCCCTACAACTGAGACCCCTCCCTCCCCTCTCCCTACAACTGAGACCCCCTCCACTCCCTCCCCTCTCCCCACAACTGAGACCCCCTCCCTGCCCTCTCCCTACAACTGAGACCCCTCCCTCCCCTCTCCTTTCCCTACGACTGAGACCCCTCCCTCCCCTCTCCCTACAACTGAGACCCCCTCCCTCCCTCTCCCTACAGCTGAGACCCCTCCACTCCCTGCCCTCTCCCTACAACTGAGACCCCCCCCCTCCCTCTCCCTACAACTGAGACCCCCTCCCTCACCTCTCCCTACAACTGAGACCCCTCCCTCCCCTCTCCCTACAGCTGAGACCCCCTCCACTCCCTGCCCTCTCCCTACAACTGAGACCCCCTCCCTCCCCTCCCTCTCCCTACAACTGAGACCCCCTCCACTCCCTGCCCTCTCCCTACAACTGAGACCCCTCCCTCCCCTCTCCTTTCCCTACGACTGAGACCCCTCCCTCCCCTCTCCCTACAACTGAGACCCCTCCCTCCCCTCTCCCTACATCTGAGACCCCTCCACTCCCTGCCCTCTCCCTACGACTGAGACCCCCTCCCTCCCCTCTCCCTACAACTGAGACCCCCCCTCCCCTCCCCTCTCCCTACAGCTGAGACCCCTCCCTCCCCTCTCCCTCCAGCTGAGACCCCCTCCCTCCCCTCCCCCGACCGCTCCCCTTTACAACCACAGCCAACCATCTATGAGTTATTTCTATGCACAGAGAAAAAAACAACCAACGGGTGATTGATTACAGATTTATTGTGTTAATAATACCCAATGGGTACGTTCAGCTGTTTTAATGTTGTTAGACTGAGATTGTGACATCACATAAGGTTATTCGTTTTATGTTAATGAATCATTTACTGAGTAAAAAGACAAGAGTCTCACTGCTTGCGGAACTCCAAGCTCTCCAGAATTGTCACTGGAAAACCCCCGGCCATCGGTGGCAATATATTGTGGAGGATTATAATGAGTGAGAATGAGGAAATCACATTAGTGGCATTAAACAAGTGAGAAAATCACTGTGGAATTTATACTGCTGTGATACAGTGTTTCCCGCAGGGCTTCACGAATGGCTGTTTGATATTTGCTCATAAAAAGATTGTCAATTTATTTCACAGAGGATAGGACTATCAAAGCCCATTTTAAAGAGGTTTTGATGGTAAACGCTCAACATGTGTTTGCAGTATTCATTGAAACATTGACTGTCATTTTCTTTGTCGCACTTTGAATTGGTTTACCCACACATATGTTCATTTACTCACTCACTCACTCGCAGGCGCACACACACACACACACACACACACACACACACACACACACACACACACACACACACACACACACACACACACACACACACACACACACACACACACACACACACACACACACTCGCAGGCACGCACGCACGCACGCACGCACACACACACACACACACACACACACACACACACACACACACACACACACACACACACACACACACACACACACACACACACACACACACACACTGTGTCTGTGTGTGTTTGTGCTTGGTGGCCAGGTCTGTGTGTGTGTTTGTTTGGTGGGCCAGGTCTGTGTGTGTGTTTGTGCCAGGCCAGGTCTGTGTGTGTTTGTTTGTGGGCCAGGTCTGTGTGTTTGTGCTTGGTGGGCCAGGTCTGTGTGTGTTTGTGCTTGGTGGGCCAGGTCTGTGTGTGTTTGTGCTTGGTGGGCCAGGTCTGTGTGTGTTTGTGCTTGGTGGGCCAGGTCTGTGTGTGTTTGTGCTTGGTGGGCCAGGTCTGTGTGTGTTTGTGCTTGGTGGGCCAGGTCTGTGTGTGTGTGGGGCTCTGTTCTGAACCGCTGAGAGGCGGGGGGCCGTTATGACCTGGAACAGGCTGCAGTGCTCCCTGAAGCCCTTCAGACCACAGCAGAGAGGAGATGAGAGGGGTGAGAAGAGCAGAGGGGTGAGAGGAACAGAGAGGGGTGAGAGGAGCAGAGAGGGGTGAGAGGAGCAGAGAGGGGCGAGAGGAGCAGAGAGGGGTGAGAGGAGCAGAGAGGGGCGAGAGGAGCAGAGAGGGGCGAGAGGAGCAGAGAGGGGCGAGAGGAGCAGAGAGGGGTGAGAGGAACAGAGAGGGGTGAGAGGAGCAGAGAGGGGCGAGAGGAGCAGAGAGGGGTGAGTGGAACAGAGAGGGGTGAGAGGAGCAGAGGGGGCGAGAGGAGCAGAAAGGAGCAGAGAGGGGCGAGAGGAGCAGAGAGGAGCAGAGAGAGGTGAGAGGAGCAGAGAGGGGCGAGAGGAGCAGAGAGGGGCGAGAGGAGCAGAGAGGGGCGAGAGGAGCAGAGAGGGGCGAGAGGAGCAGAGAGGGGTGAGAGGAACAGAGAGGGGTGAGAGGAGCAGAGAGGGGTGAGAGGAGCAGAGAGGGGCGAGAGGAGCAGAGAGGGGTGAGTGGAACAGAGAGGGGTGAGAGGAGCAGAGAGGGGCGAGAGGAGCAGAAAGGAGCAGAGAGGGGCGAGAGGAGCAGAGAGAGGTGAGAGGAGCAGAGAGGGGCGAGAGGAGCAGAGAGGGGCGAGAGGAGCAGAGAGGGGCGAGAGGAGCAGAGAGGAGCAGAGAGGGGGCGAGAGGAGCAGAGAGAGGTGAGAGGAGCAGAGAGGGGCGAGAGGAGCAGAGAGGATCAGAGAGGAGCAGATAGGAGTAGAGAGGGTAGCGAGAGGAGCAGAGGGGTGAGAGGAGCAGAGAGGGGTGAGAGGAGCAGAGAAAAAACAGAGAGGAGCAGAGAGGAGCAGAGAGAAACAGAGAGGAGCAGAGAGGAGCAGAGAGGGGTGAGCGGAGCAGAGAGAAACAGAGAGGAGCAGAGAGGGGTGAGAGGAACAGAGAGGAGCAGAGAGAAACAGAGAGGAGCAGAGAGGGGTGAGAGGAGCAGAGAGGGGCGAGAGGAGCAGAGAGGGGTGAGAGGAACAGAGAGGGGTGAGGAGCAGAGAGGGGCGAGAGGAGCAGAAAGGAGCAGAGAGGGGCGAGAGGAGCAGAGAGGAGCAGAGAGAGGTGAGAGGAGCAGAGAGGGGCGAGAGGAGCAGAGAGGGGTGAGAGGAACAGAGAGGGGTGAGAGGAGCAGAGAGGGGCGAGAGGAGCAGAGAGGGGTGAGTGGAACAGAGAGGGGTGAGAGGAGCAGAGAGGGGCAGAGAGAAACAGAGAGGAGCAGAGAGGGGTGAGAGGAACAGAGAGGGGTGAGAGGAGCAGAGAGGAGCAGAGAGGGGTGAGAGGAGCAGAGGGGGGTGAGAGGAACAGAGAGGGGTGAGAGGAGCAGATAGGGGTGAGAGGAGCAGAGAGGGGCGAGAGGAGCAGAGAGGAGCAGAGAGGCGTGAGAGGGATGAGAGGAGCAGAGGGGGGTGAGAGGAGCAGAGAGGAGCAGAGAGGGGTGAGAGGAGCAGAGAGGAGCAGAGAGGGGTGAGAGGAGCAGATAGGAGCAGAGAGGAGCAGAGAGGGGTGAGAGTGGACATGGATAGAAGGAGATAAGGGTGAAAGGCTTAACCAGACAAGTGTGAGAGAGCTGGAATAGTCGGCAGCAGTAATGATGAGCTGTCTTTTTTCAAGGGGATCGCTGATCCTGTGGTTTTGGTAATCGAGTACTTTAGGCAATGTCAAATCAGTGATGGGTTTAATAAACTAGCAAGGATGCATTAGGAAAGACTTCCTCAGCCTTCCTCAGCTACCACATTTACCTCATCTACCAACTACCTCATCTACCAACGACCTCATCTACCACATCTACTAACTACCACATCTACCTCATCTACCAACTACCACATCTACCAACTACCACATCTACCTCATCTACCAACTACCTCATCTACCAACTACCACATCTACCTCATCTACCAACTACCACATCTACCAACTACCACATCTACCTCATCTACCAACGACCTCATCTACCACATCTACTAACTACCTCATCTACCAACTACCACATCTACCTCATCTACCAACTACCACATCTACCTCATCTACCAACTACCACATCTACCTCATCTACCAACTACCACATCTACCAACTACCACATCTACCTCATCTACCAACTACCTCATCTACCAACTACCACATTTACCAACTACCACATCTACCTCATCTACCAACTACCACATCTACCAACTACCACATTTACCTCATCTACCAACTACCACATTTACCAACTACCACATCTACCTCATCTACCAACTACCACATCTACCAACTACCACATCTACCAACTACCACATTTACCTCATCTACCAACTACCTCATCTACCAACGACCTCATCTACCACATCTACTAACTACCTCATCTACCAACTACCACATCTACCTCATCTACCAACTACCACATCTACCAACTACCACATCTACCTCATCTACCAACTACCTCATCTACCAACTACCACATCTACCTCATCTACCAACTACCACATCTACCAACTACCACATCTACCTCATCTACCAACGACCTCATCTACCACATCTACTAACTACCTCATCTACCAACTACCACATCTACCTCATCTACCAACTACCACATCTACCAACTACCACATCTACCTCATCTACCAACTACCTCATCTACCAACTACCACATCTACCAACTACCACATCTACCTCATCTACCAACTACCACATCTACCAACTACCACATCTACCAACTACCACATCTACCTCATCTACCAACTACCTCATCTACCAACTACCTCATCTACCTCATCTACCAACTACCACATCTACCTCATCTACCAACTACCTCATCTACCAACGACCTCATCTACCACATCTACTAACTACCACATCTACCAACTACCACATCTACCTCATCTACCAACTACCTCATCTACCAACTACCACATCTACCTCATCTACCAACTACCACATCTACCTCATCTATCAACTACCACATCTACCAACTACCACATCTACCTCATCTACCAACTACCACATCTACCAACTACCACATCTACCAACTACCACATCTACCAACTACCACATCTACCTCATCTACCAACTACCACATCTACCAACTACCACATCTACCAACTACCACATCTACCTCATCTACCAACTACCACATCTACCTCATCTACCAACTACCTAATCTACCAACTACCTCATCTACCTCATCTACCAACTACCACATCTACCTCATCTACCAACTACCTCATCTACCAACGACCTCATCTACCACATCTACTAACTACCACATCTACCAACTACCACATCTACCTCATCTACCAACTACCTCATCTACCAGCTACCACATCTACCAACTACCACATCTACCAACTACCTCATCTACCAACTACCTCATCTACCAACTACCACATCTACCAACTACCACATCTACCTCATCTACCAACTACCTCATCTACCAACTACCTCATCTACCTCATCTACCAACTACCACATCTACCTCATCTACCAACTACCACATCTACCTCATCTATCAACTACCACATCTACCAACTACCACATCTACCTCATCTACCAACTACCACATCTACCAACTACCACATCTACCAACTACCACATCTACCAACTACCACATCTACCTCATCTACCAACTACCACATCTACCAACTACCACATCTACCAACTACCACATCTACCTCATCTACCAACTACCTCATCTACCAACTACCTCATCTACCTCATCTACCAACTACCACATCTACCTCATCTACCAACTACCACATCTACCAACTACCACATCTACCAACTACCACATCTACCTCATCTACCAACTACCACATCTACCAACTACCACATCTACCAACTACCACATCTACCTCATCTACCAACTACCTCATCTACCAACTACCTCATCTACCTCATCTACCAACTACCACATCTACCTCATCTACCAACTACCTCATCTACCAACTACCTCATCTACCAACTACCACATCTACCAACTACCACATCTACCAACTACCACATCTACCAACTACCACATCTACCTCATCTACCAACTACCTCATCTACCAACTACCTCATCTACCTCATCTACCAACTACCTCATCTACCAACGACCTCATCTACCAACTACCTCATCTACCAACTACCTCATCTACCTCATCTACCAACTACCACATCTACCTCATCTACCAACTACCACATCTACCAACTACCACATCTACCTCATCGACCAACTACCACATCTACCTCATCTACCAACTACCACATCTACCAACTACCTCATCTACCAACTACCACATCTACCTCATCTACCAACTACCACATCTACCACATCTACCAACTACCACATCTACCTCATCTACCAACTACCACATCTACCAACTACCTCATCGACCAACTACCACATCTACCTCATCTACCAACTACCACATCTACCTCATCTACCAAATCTACCAACTACCACATCTACCATCTACCACATCTACCTCATCTACCAACTACCACATCTACCTCATCTACTTCATCTACCAACTACCTCATCTACCAACTACCTCATCTACCACATCCTCATATACCACATCTACCAACTACCACATCTACCTCATCGACCAACTACCTCATCGACCAACTACCACATTTACCTCATCTACCAACTACCACATCTACCTCATCTACCAACTACCTCATCTACCAACGACCTCATCTACCAACGACCTCATCTACCAACTACCTCATCTACCAACGACCTCATCTACCAACGACCTCATCTACCACATCTACCAACTACCACATCTACCACATCTACCAACTACCACATCTACCTCATCTATCAACTACCTCATCTACCTCATCTACCATCTACCTCATCTACCAACTACCACATCTACCTCATCTACCAACTACCTCATCTACCTCATCTACCATCTACCTCATCTACCAACTACCACATCTACCGCATCTACCAACTACCACATCTACCTCATCTACCAACTACCTCATCTACCATCTACCAACTACCTCATCTACCTCATCTACCAACTACCTCATCTACCTCATCTATCAACTACCTCATCTACCTCATCTATCAACTACCTCATCTATCATCTACCTCATCCTCATACTGTTATTTATTTATCTTGCTCCTTTGCACCTCAGTATCTTTACTTGCACATCAAATCAAATCAAATGTATTTATATAGCCCTTCGTCCATCAGCTGATATCTCAAAGTGCTGTACAGAAACCCAGCCTAAAGCCCAAACAGCAAGCAATGCAGGTGTAGAAGCACGGTGGCTAAGAAAAACTCTACAAAAACTACCACATCTACCAACTACCACATCTACCACATCTACCAACTACCACATCTACCTCATCTACCAACTACCACATCTACCAACTACCTCATCGACCAACTACCACATCTACCTCATCTACCAACTACCACATCTACCTCATCTACCAAATCTACCAACTACCACATCTACCATCTACCACATCTACCTCATCTACCAACTACCACATCTACCTCATCTACTTCATCTACCAACTACCTCATCTACCAACTACCTCATCTACCACATCCTCATATACCACATCTACCAACTACCACATCTACCTCATCGACCAACTACCTCATCGACCAACTACCACATTTACCTCATCTACCAACTACCACATCTACCTCATCTACCAACTACCTCATCTACCAACGACCTCATCTACCAACGACCTCATCTACCAACTACCTCATCTACCAACGACCTCATCTACCAAACACCTCATCTACCACATCTACCAACTACCACATCTACCACATCTACCAACTACCACATCTACCTCATCTATCAACTACCTCATCTACCTCATCTACCATCTACCTCATCTACCAACTACCACATCTACCTCATCTACCAACTACCTCATCTACCTCATCTACCATCTACCTCATCTACCAACTACCACATCTACCGCATCTACCAACTACCACATCTACCTCATCTACCAACTACCTCATCTACCATCTACCAACTACCTCATCTACCTCATCTACCAACTACCTCATCTACCTCATCTATCAACTACCTCATCTACCTCATCTATCAACTACCTCATCTATCATCTACCTCATCCTCATACTGTTATTTATTTATCTTGCTCCTTTGCACCTCAGTATCTTTACTTGCACATCAAATCAAATCAAATGTATTTATATAGCCCTTCGTCCATCAGCTGATATCTCAAAGTGCTGTACAGAAACCCAGCCTAAAGCCCAAACAGCAAGCAATGCAGGTGTAGAAGCACGGTGGCTAAGAAAAACTCTACAAAAACTACCACATCTACCAACTACCACATCTACCTCATCGACCAACTACCACATCTACCTCATCTACCAACTACCACATCTACCAACTACCTCATCTACCAACTACCACATCTACCTCATCTACCAACTACCACATCTACCACATCTACCAACTACCACATCTACCTCATCTACCAACTACCACATCTACCAACTACCTCATCGACCAACTACCACATCTACCTCATCTACCAACTACCACATCTACCTCATCTACCAAATCTACCAACTACCACATCTACCATCTACCACATCTACCTCATCTACCAACTACCACATCTACCTCATCTACTTCATCTACCAACTACCTCATCTACCAACTACCTCATCTACCACATCCTCATATACCACATCTACCAACTACCACATCTACCTCATCGACCAACTACCTCATCGACCAACTACCACATTTACCTCATCTACCAACTACCACATCTACCTCATCTACCAACTACCTCATCTACCAACGACCTCATCTACCAACGACCTCATCTACCAACTACCTCATCTACCAACGACCTCATCTACCAACGACCTCATCTACCACATCTACCAACTACCACATCTACCACATCTACCAACTACCACATCTACCTCATCTATCAACTACCTCATCTACCTCATCTACCATCTACCTCATCTACCAACTACCACATCTACCTCATCTACCAACTACCTCATCTACCTCATCTACCATCTACCTCATCTACCAACTACCACATCTACCGCATCTACCAACTACCACATCTACCTCATCTACCAACTACCTCATCTACCATCTACCAACTACCTCATCTACCTCATCTACCAACTACCTCATCTACCTCATCTATCAACTACCTCATCTACCTCATCTATCAACTACCTCATCTATCATCTACCTCATCCTCATACTGTTATTTATTTATCTTGCTCCTTTGCACCTCAGTATCTTTACTTGCACATCAAATCAAATCAAATGTATTTATATAGCCCTTCGTCCATCAGCTGATATCTCAAAGTGCTGTACAGAAACCCAGCCTAAAGCCCAAACAGCAAGCAATGCAGGTGTAGAAGCACGGTGGCTAAGAAAAACTCCCTAGAAAGGCCAAAACCTAGGCAGAAACCTAGAGAGGAAACAGGCTATGTGGGGTGGCCAGACCTCTTCTGGCTGTGCCGTGTGGAGATTATAACAGAACATGGCCAAGATGTTCAAATGTTCATAAATGACCAGCATGGTCATATAATAATAAGGCAGAACAGTTGAAACTGGAGCAGCAGCACGGCCAGGTGCACTGGGGACAGCAAGGAGTCATCATGTCAGGTAGTCCTGAGGCATGGTCCTAGGGCTCAGTTCCTCCGAGAGAGAGAAAGAAAGAGAGAAAGAGAGAATTAAAGAGAGCACACTTAAATTCACCCAGGACACCAAATAGGACAGGAGAAGTACTCCAGATATAACAAACTGACCCCAGCCTCCCGACACATAAACTACTGCAGCATAAATACTGGAGGCTGAGACAGAGGGGTCAGGAGACACTGTAGCCCCATCCGAGGACACCCCCGGACAGGGCCAAACAGGAAGGATATAACCCCACCCACTTTTCCAAAGCACAGACCCCACACCACTAGAGGGATATCTTCAACCACCAACTTACCATCCTGAGACAAGGCCGAGTATAGCCCACAAAGATCTCCGCCACGGCACAACCCAAGGGGGTGCGCCAACCCAGTCAGGAAGATCACATTAGTGACTCAACCCACTCAAGTGACGCACTCCTCCCAGGGACGGCATGAGAGAGCCCCAGTAAGCCAGTGACTCAGCCCCTGTAATAGGGTTAGAGGCAGCGAATCCCAGTGGAGAAAGGGGAACCGGCCAGGCAGAGACCGCAAGGGCGGTTCGTTGCTCCAGAGCCTTTCCGTTCACCTTCACACTCCTGGGCCAGACGAAACTCAATCATATGACCCACTGAAGAGATGAGTCTTCAGTAAAGACTTAAAGGCGGCAGGGCAGCCTAGTGGTTAGAGCATTGGTCTAGTAGAGCGTTGGTCTAGTAACCGGAAGGTTGCAAGTTCAAACCCCCGAGCTGACAAGGTACAAATCTGTCGTTCTGCCCCTGAATAGGCAGTTAACCCACTGTTCCTAGGCCGTCATTGAAAATAAGAATTGGTTCTTAACTGACTTGACTAGTTAAATAAAGGTAAAATAAAATAAAAAAGGTTGAGACAGAGTCTGCGTCTCTCACATTGGTAGGCAGACCGTTCCATAAAAATGGAGCTCTATAGGAGAAAGCCCTGCCTCCAGCTGTTTGCTTAGAAATTCTAGGGACAATTAGGAGGCCTGTCTTGTGACCGTAGCGTACGTGTAGGTATGTACGGCAGGGCCAAATCAAAGAGATAGGTAGGTATTCATCTTCTGCACATCTACCATTCCAGTGTTTATATTGTAATTGTAATTATTTCGCCACTATGTCCTATTAATGGCCTTACCTCCGTTATCCTACCTCATTTGTACACACTGTATATAGACTTTTTCTATTGTATTATTGGCTGTATGTTTGTTTATTCCATGTGTAACTCTGTGTTGTTGTTTGTGTCGCACTGCTTTGCTTTATCTTGGCCAGGTCACAGTTGTAAATGAGAACTTGTTCTCAACAAGGCTTCTCCACGTCTCTCTCTCTTCTAGTTTGCTTTGCCACTCTATCTTCCGTCAGTCGCCCCTCTCTGTCTGCTCACACTCGTTTGTCTTTGGTGTGTGTGTTGGCTCGGAGTCATGTTCTGAGCAATAAGTAGGAACAGGTGCTCTGTCAGCAGCTGTGCAGCAGGCCACAGGGACACGGGGGGGGATACTTGTACAGCAGGCTACAGGGACATGAGGGGGGTACTTGTACAGCTGGCTACAGGGACACGGGGGGGGGGATACTTGTACAGCAGGCTACAGGGACACGGGGGGATACTTGTACAGCTGGCTACAGGGACACGGGGGATACTTGTACAGCTGGCTACAGGGACACGGGGGGGGATACTTGTACAGCAGGCTACAGGGACACGGGGGGGGGGATACTTGTACAGCAGGCTACAGGGACACGGGGGGATACTTGTACAGCTGGCTACAGGGACACGGGGGGGTACTTGTACAGCTGCTACATGATGGGGGTGATACTTGTACAGCTGCTACATGATGGGAGGGGGATACTTGTACAGCTGCTACATGATAGGGGGATACTTGTACAGCTGCTACATGATAGGGGGGATACTTGTACAGCTGCTACATGATAGGGAGGGGGATACTTGTACAGCTGCTACATGATAGGGGGGATACTTGTACAGCTGCTACATGATAGGGGGGATACTTGTACAGCTGCTACATGATAGGGGGATGCTTGTACAGCTGCTACATGATAGGGGGGATACTTGTACAGCTGTTACATGATAGGGGGGATACTTGTACAGCTGCTACATGATGGGGGATACTTGTACAGCTGCTACATGATAGGGGGGTACTTGTACAGCTGCTACATGATAGGGGGTACTTGTACAGCTGCTACATGATAGGGGGTACTTGTACAGCTGCTACATGATGGGGGGGTACTTGTACAGCTGCTACATGATAGGGGGGTACTTGTACAGCTGCTACATGATAGGGGGGTACTTGTACAGCTGCTACATGATGGGGGGTACTTGTACAGCTGCTACATGATGGGGGTACTTGTACAGCTGCTACATGATGGGGGGGTACTTGTACAGCTGCTACATTATGGGGGTACTTGTACAGCTGCTACATGATGGGGGGGTACTTGTACAGCTGCTACATGATGGGGTACACAGCTGCTACATGATGGGGGGGATACTTGTACAGCTGCTACATGATAGGGGGGATACTTGTACAGCTGCTACATGATAGGGGGATACTTGTACAGCTGCTACATGATAGGGAGGGGGGGATACTTGTACAGCTGCTACATGATAGGGGGATACTTGTACAGCTGCTACATGATAGGGGGGATACTTGTACAGCTGCTACATGATAGGGGGGATGCTTGTACAGCTGCTACATGATAGGGGGGATACTTGTACAGCTGTTACATGATAGGGGGATACTTGTACAGCTGCTACATGATGGGGGGATACTTGTACAGCTGCTACATGATAGGGGGGTACTTGTACAGCTGCTACATGATAGGGGGGTACTTGTACAGCTGCTACATGATAGGGGGGTACTTGTACAGCTGCTACATGATGGGGGGGGTACTTGTACAGCTGCTACATGATGGGGGTACTTGTACAGCTGCTACATGATAGGGGGGTACTTGTACAGCTGCTACATGATAGGGGGGGGTACTTGTACAGCTGCTACATGATGGGGGTACTTGTACAGCTGCTACATGATGGGGGTACTTGTACAGCTGCTACATGATAGGGGGGTACTTGTACAGCTGCTACATGATAGGGGGGTACTTGTACAGCTGCTACATGATGGGGGTACTTGTACAGCTGCTACATGATGGGGGGTACTTGTACAGCTGCTACATGATGGGGGGGTACTTGTACAGCTGCTACATGATGGGGGGATACTTGTACAGCTGCTACATGATAGGGGGAGATACTTGTACAGCTGCTACATGATGGGGGGAGATACTTGTACAGCTGCTACATGATGGGGGGAGATACTTGTACAGCTGCTACATGATGGGGGATACTTGTACAGCTGCTACATGATGGGGGGGAGATACTTGTACAGCTGCTACATGATGGGGGAGATACTTGTACAGCTGCTACATGATGGGGGGGATACTTGTACAGCTGCTACATGATGGGGGATACTTGTAAAGCTGCTACATGATAGGGGATACTTGTACAGCTGCTACATGATGGGGGGAGATACTTGTACAGCTGCTACATGATGGGGGATACTTGTACAGCTGCTACATGATAGGGGGGTACTTGTACAGCTGCTACATGATAGGGGGTACTTGTACAGCTGCTACATGATGGGGGTACTTGTACAGCTGCTACATGATGGGGGGGTACTTGTACAGCTGCTACATGATAGGGGGGTACTTGTACAGCTGCTACATGATGGGGGTACTTGTACAGCTGCTACATGATGGGGGGAGATACTTGTACAGCTGCTACATGATGGGGGGGATACTTGTACAGCTGCTACATGATGGGGGAGATACTTGTACAGCTGCTACATGATGGGGGAGATACTTGTACAGCTGCTACATGATGGGGGGAGATACTTGTACAGCTGCTACATGATGGGGGATACTTGTACAGCTGCTACATGATGGGGGGATACTTGTACAGCTGCTACATGATGGGGGGGATACTTGTACAGCTGCTACATGATGGGGGGAGATACTTGTACAGCTGCTACATGATGGGGGGATACTTGTACAGCTGCTACATGATGGGGGGAGATACTTGTACAGCTGCTACATGATGGGGGGATACTTGTACAGCTGCTACATGATGGGGGATACTTGTACAGCTGCTACATGATGGGGGATACTTGTACAGCTGCTACATGATGGGGAGATACTTGTACAGCTGCTACATGATGGGGGGGATACTTGTACAGCTGCTACATGATGGGGGGATACTTGTACAGCTGCTACATGATGGGGGGATACTTGTACAGCTGCTACATGATGGGGGGAGGATACTTGTACAGCTGCTACATGATGGGGGAGATACTTGTACAGCTGCTACATGATGGGGGGATACTTGTACAGCTGCTACATGATGGGGGATACTTGTACAGCTGCTACATGATGGGGGGATATTTGTACAGCTGCTACATGATAGGGGGATACTTGTACAGCTGCTACATGATAGGGGGAGATACTTGTACAGCTGCTACATGATGGGGGGATACTTGTACAGCTGCTACATGATGGGGGGATACTTGTACAGCTGCTACATGATGGGGGGATACTTGTACAGCTGCTACATGATAGGGGGAGATACTTGTACAGCTGCTACATGATGGGGGGATACTTGTACAGCTGCTACATGATGGGGGATACTTGTACAGCTGCTACATGATGGGGGATACTTGTACAGCTGCTACATGATGGGGGAGGATACTTGTACAGCTGCTACATGATGGGGGGATACTTGTACAGCTGCTACATGATGGGGGGGATACTTGTACAGCTGCTACATGATGGGGGGATACTTGTACAGCTGCTACATGATGGGGGGATATTTGTACAGCTGCTACATGATGGGGGATACTTGTACAGCTGCTACATGATGGGGGATACTTGTACAGCTGCTACATGATGGGGGGGATACTTGTACAGCTGCTACATGATGGGGGGGATACTTGTACAGCTGCTACATGATGGGGGATACTTGTACAGCTGCTACATGATGGGGGATACTTGTACAGCTGCTACATGATGGGGGGGGATACTTGTACAGCTGCTACATGATGGGGGGATACTTGTACAGCTGCTACATGATGGGGGGGATACTTGTACAGCTGCTACATGATGGGGGATACTTGTACAGCTGCTACATGATGGGGGGGATACTTGTACAGCTGCTACATGATGGGGGGGATACTTGTACAGCTGCTACATGATGGGGGATGTACAGCTGCTACATGATGGGGATACTTGTACAGCTGCTACATGATGGGGGATACTTGTACAGCTGCTACATGATGGGGGGATACTTGTACAGCTGCTACATGATGGGGGGATACTTGTACAGCTGCTACATGATGGGGGGATACTTGTACAGCTGCTACATGATGGGGGATACTTGTACAGCTGCTACATGATGGGGGGATACTTGTACAGCTGCTACATGATGGGGGGGATACTTGTACAGCTGCTACATGATGGGGGATACTTGTACAGCTGCTACATGATGGGGGGATACTTGTACAGCTGCTACATGATGGGGATACTTGTACAGCTGCTACATGATGGGGTACTTGTACAGCTGCTACATGATGGGGGGGATACTTGTACAGCTGCTACATGATGGGGGGGGATACTTGTACAGCTGCTACATGATGGGGATACTTGTACAGCTGCTACATGATGGGGGGATACTTGTACAGCTGCTACATGATGGGGGGATACTTGTACAGCTGCTACATGATGAGGGGGGATACTTGTACAGCTGCTACATGATGGGGGGATACTTGTACAGCTGCTACATGATGGGGGGATACTTGTACAGCTGCTACATGATGGGGGATACTTGTACAGCTGCTACATGATGGGGGAGATACTTGTACAGCTGCTACATGATGGGGGATACTTGTACAGCTGCTACATGATGGGGGGAGATACTTGTACAGCTGCTACATGATGGGGGATACTTGTACAGCTGCTACATGATGGGGGGGATACTTGTACAGCTGCTACATGATGGGGGGGATACTTGTACAGCTGCTACATGATGGGGGATACTTGTACAGCTGCTACATGATGGGGGATACTTGTACAGCTGCTACATGATGGGGGATACTTGTACAGCTGCTACATGATGGGGGATACTTGTACAGCTGCTACATGATGGGGGATACTTGTACAGCTGCTACATGATGGGGGGGGATACTTGTACAGCTGCTACATGATGGGGGGGGATACTTGTACATCTGCTACATGATGGGGGGGATACTTGTACAGCTGCTACATGATGGGGGGGATACTTGTACAGCTGCTACATGATGGGGGGGGATACTTGTACAGCTGCTACATGATGGGGGGATACTTGTACAGCTGCTACATGATGGGGGATACTTGCAGCTGCTACATGATGGGGGGGGAAACTTGTACAGCTGCTACATGATGGGGGGGGATACTTGTACAGCTGCTACATGATGGGGGATACTTGTACAGCTGCTACATGATGGGGGGATACTTGTACAGCTGCTACATGATGGGGGGGATACTTGTACAGCTGCTGATGATGGGGGATACTTGTACAGCTGCTACAGCTGCTACATGATGGGGGGATACTTGTACAGCTGCTACATGATGGGGGATACTTGTACAGCTGCTACATGATGGGGGATACTTGTACAGCTGCTACATGATGGGGGATACTTGTACAGCTGCTACATGATGGGGGGGATACTTGTACAGCTGCTACATGATGGGGGGATACTTGTACAGCTGCTACATGATGGGGGGGATACTTGTACAGCTGCTACATGATGGGGGGATACTTGTACAGCTGCTACATGATGGGGGGGATACTTGTACAGCTGCTACATGATGGGGGGATACTTGTACAGCTGCTACATGATGGGGCTACTTGTACATGATGGGGGGATACTTGTACAGCTGCTACATGATGGGGGGATACTTGTACAGCTGCTACATGATGGGGGGGGATACTTGTACAGCTGCTACATGATGGGGGGATACTTGTACAGCTGCTACATGATGGGGGATACTTGTACAGCTGCTACATGATGGGGGGGGGATACTTGTACAGCTGCTACATGATGGGGGATACTTGTACAGCTGCTACATGATGGGGGGATACTTGTACAGCTGCTACATGATGGGGGGGGATACTTGTACAGCTGCTACATGATGGGGGGGATACTTGTACAGCTGCTACATGATGGGGGGGATACTTGTACAGCTGCTACATGATGGGGGATACTTGTACAGCTGCTACATGATGGGGGGATACTTGTACAGCTGCTACATGATGGGGGGATACTTGTACAGCTGCTACATGATGGGGGGGATACTTGTACAGCTGCTACATGACGGGGGGGATACTTGTACAGCTGCTACATGATACAGCTGGGGGGATACTTGTACAGCTGCTACATGATGGGGGATACTTGTACAGCTGCTACATGATGGGGGATACTTGTACAGCTGCTACATGATGGGGGGGATACTTGTACAGCTGCTACATGATGGGGGATACTTGTACAGCTGCTACATGATGGGGGGGATACTTGTACAGCTGCTACATGATGGGGGGGATACTTGTACAGCTGCTACATGATGGGGGGGATACTTGTACAGCTGCTACATGATGGGGGGGATACTTGTACACAGCTGGGGGCTACATGATGGGGGATACTTGTACAGCTGCTACATGATGGGGGGATACTTGTACAGCTGCTACATGATGGGGGGGATACTTGTACAGCTGCTACATGATGGGGGGATACTTGTACAGCTGCTACATGATGGGGGGATACTTGTACAGCTGCTACATGATGGGGGGATACTTGTACAGCTGCTACATGATGAGGGGGGGATACTTGTACAGCTGCTACATGATGGGGGGGGGACTCGGAGCTGTTTTTGCATTCAGAGCTTCAGTTCTCTGTCTGAAAGTGTTACAGTTCATCTTCCTGCTACTCTGGATTAGTGCGATGCTGTAGTCACAACTCTGAGTGCTTTAATCGTCCTCTCCTCTTTTCCCTTGACCTTTCTAACCTCTCCCTCACTCTATCTACTCTGCCTTTCCAGAAATCCACCAAGCCACGCATATATTCATAAATATACCCACACATCCATCAATCCACCCAGCCACACATATATTCATAAATATACCCACACATCCACCCAGCCATTTAACCAATAAGGTCCGAGGGGGTGTGGTGTATTTTTTTAAATTGATTTAACTAGACAAGTCAGTTCAGAACCAATTCTTATTTTCAATGACGGCCTAGGAACAGTGGGTTAACTACCCGTTCAGGGGCAGAACGACAGATTTGTACCTTGTCAGCTCGGGGATTTGAACTTGCAACCTTCCGGTTACTAGTCCAACGCTCTAACCACTAGGCAATAGGCACATGACCAATATACCACGGTTAAGGGCTGTTCTTAAGCACGATGCAACGCGGAGTGCCTGGACAGCCCTCAGTGGTGGTATCTTGGCCATATACCACAAACCACCGAGGCGCCTTATTGCTATTATAAACTGGTTACCAACGTAATTAGAGCAATAAAAATACATGTTTTGTCATTCCTGTGGCATATGGTCTGATATGCCTCGGCTTTCAACCAATCAGCATTCAGGGCTTGAACCATCCAGTTTACAATCATAAATATACCCACCCTTCCATCCATCCATCTATTTCCAGATATTCTGCAGTGAGTATCAACGTGTGTTTCTCTCCTCGGTATCTGACAGGAAGTGCAGTGGCATTAAGGCCGACATGTGGTTGTCTCTCTCCTCGGTATCTGGCAGGAAGTGCAGTGGCATTAAGGCCGACATGTGGTTGTCTCTCTCCTCGGTATCTGGCAGGAAGTGCAGTGGCATTAAGGCCGACATGTGCTTGTCTCTCTCCTCGGTATCTGACAGGAAGTGCAGTGGCATTAAGGCCGACATGTGGTTGTCTCTCTCCTCGGTATCTGGCAGGAAGTGCAGTGGCATTAAGGCCGACATGTGGTTGTCTCTCTCCTCGGTATCTGGCAGGAAGTGCAGTGGCATTAAGGCCGACATGTGGTTGTCTCTCTCCTCTGTATCTGACAGGAAGTGCAGTGGCATTAAGGCCAACGTGGTTGTCTCTCTCCTCTGTATCTGGCAGGAAGTGCAGTGGCATTAAGGCCGACATGTGGTTGTCTCTCTCCTCGGTATCTGACAGGAAGTGCAGTGGCATTAAGGCCGACATGTGGTTGTCTCTCTCCTCGGTATCTGACAGGAAGTGCAGTGGCATTAAGGCCAATGTGGTTGTCTCTCTCCTCGGTATCTGACAGGAAGTGCAGTGGCATTAAGGCCAACGTGGTTGTCTCTCTCCTCGGTATCTGACAGGAAGTGCAGTGGCATTAAGGCCGACATGTGGTTGTCTCCTCGGTATCTGACAGGAAGTGCAGTGGCATTAAGGCCAACGTGGTTGTCTCTCTCCTCGGTATCTGACAGGAAGTGCAGTGGCATTAAGACCGACATGTGGTTGTCTCTCTCCTCGGTATCTGGCAGGAAGTGCAGTGGCATTAAGGCCGACATGTGGTTGTCTCTCTCCTCGGTATCTGACAGGAAGTGCAGTGGCATTAAGGCCGACATGTGGTTGTCTCTCTCCTTGGTATCTGGCATTAAGGCTGAAATGTGGTTGATTCATTTTATTCTATCAACACTATGGATAGTGGAATTGGGAGCTGATGAAATTACGCCCACTCTTGTTCAATCTGAGACATTTCTGACTCTCTCTCTCCCTTCTCCCCTCTCTCTTCTGTCAGATGGGAAGGTGTATGCGCTGGGAGGGATGGCAGCTGACACTACGCCCCAGGCGCTAGTAAGGGTCTACGAGCCGGAGAAGGACCAATGGCAAGCCTTGACCTCCATGCCCACACCTCGCTACGGAGCCACCTCCTTCCTGAGAGGCAACAAGATTTACGTGCTGGGTAGGTCACGCCCCCATCCCCCCACACCCCCATCCCTGTCCCTACTGTCCAATGTCCCCACTGTGTGTCACTCAGGTCATATCTGACCTATGGCCACACACTCCACATGTACACTCTATCGTACCGCACACACATTCAAATATGGTTGCACGTACAGCACATGAACACACACACACACACTCTCTCTCTCTAGCTAATAGGTCTGGGGAGGGCCCATCTCTCTCTCTCTAGCTAATAGGTCTGGGGAGGGCCCATCTCTCTCTCTTGCTAATAGGTCTGGGGAGGGCCCATCTCTCTCTCTTGCTAATAGGTCTGGGGAGGGCCCATCTCTCTCTCATGGACTACACAACAGTCTGTGTATTAACTCACTCACTCACTCAGAAAGAGAAAGAGAAAGAGAAAGAGAAAGAGAAAGAGAGCGAGAGCGAGAGCGAGAGCGAGAGCGAGAGCGAGAGAGAGAGAGAGAGAGAGAGAGAGAGAGAGAGAGAGAGAGAGAGAGAGAGAGAGAGAGAGAGAGAGAGAGAGAGAGAGAGAGAGAGAGAGAGAGAGAGAGAGAGAGAGAGAGAGGCAGGCAGGCAGGCAGGCAGGCAGGCAGGCAGGCAGGCAGGCAGGCAGGCAGGCAGGCAGGCAGGCAGGCAGGCAGGCAGGCAGGCAGGCAGGCAGGCAGGCAGGCAGGCAGGCAGGCAGGCAGGCAGGCAGGCAGGCAGGCAGGCAGGCAGGCAGGCAGGCAGGCAGGCAGGCAGGCAGGCAGGCAGGCAGGCAGGCAGGCAGGCAGGCAGGCAGGCAGGCAGGCAGGCAGGCAGGCAGGCAGGCAGGCAGGCAGGCAGGCAGGCAGGCAGGCAGGCAGGCAGGCAGGCAGGCAGGCAGGCAGGCAGGCAGGCAGGCAGGCAGGCAGGCAGGCAGGCAGGCAGGCAGGCAGGCAGGCAGGCAGGCAGGCAGGCAGGCAGGCAGGCAGGCAGGCAGGCAGGCAGGCAGGCAGGCAGGCAGGCAGGCAGGCAGGCAGGCAGGCAGGCAGGCAGGCAGGCAGGCAGGCAGGCAGGCAGGCAGGCAGGCAGGCAGGCAGGCAGGCAGGCAGGCAGGCAGGCAGGCAGGCAGGCAGGCAGGCAGGCAGGCAGGCATGTCCTTCACTTCAGTACATCTGTTCTCTGAGTACCCAATCAAACATGATCAATCTGATTATTAATATGAAAACAGATGAAAACAGATGAAATTCATAGGCAATCATTCACATTCATTCACTGGTACCTGCACTGCAGCTGTGGCCTACAGCCTTCACTGAATAGGAGTGTAGACATATACCTAAATATATGACTGTGTAGGAGAAAAACATATTTCAAAAGTTGTGTTCTTATGAATATTCATGAGTGAAGTCCATCGCCAGCAGGACACTATAACCTCGTACTTTATCTCCGCGGCTGGTACATCTATCTGGCGTTTCTGTATTACTGGCTACCTGCTGGTCTCCAGTCACATAGATAAATGTCTTGCTAGCTAGCAGGCTTATGCTGCAGAATCACATTACAGTGATTAACTGAGGGATGAGGGTCATTATTTTATTAATGTTGTTTGTTACGCAACTGGAGGTACAGTAGTCTATCAGGGTCAAACTAAATGCTACTGCTTCCAAAACACAATCTAAATCTGTCTGGAGAAGTGTTCTGAGCACCATACCGGACTTCTTCCCATCAATATCAATTTCTCCCTTCTGGACGTGGGGACAGGATCGTCTGTTCACAACGTGTACATAAGTAACAGCTTGATGCACTTGTTCCTATTTTCAGTGCAATTGAGAAACTCTATGATTGAATGTAAAACAATCACTTTACTGTCCAGGCAGGATAATATCACTGCTCAAGCTTTACTATGCCAGATACTTGACGTGAATAGAACTGTCATAAAATGTAAATGGTTTTTTAGAATGATATTGCTTGCGAATGGGATTGTATTTCAGCCTGTCAGACTGTTTGTTCCTCACACAGCCAAGTGCATAAGCAACAGGAATAAGCACCCCTGAAAAATCTGAATAAAAAATATATATTAATAAGAAATGTATTTTTGTTTTGAACAAAATGTTTTTCACATGGGCCTTTACTAGTGTTGGGAGACTGATATAGACTTCTGTAGCTCAGGCAACAACATCAAAATTCAGCATCTCTGCTTTGGCAAGAAAATGTTGTTGTATAATTAAGAACAGAATCTTGCAGGATTCAATAGTTGGAATTGTAAGAGTTGTTGCCCTGTTATTTTCTCTGTGATGTCATTCTAATGGAATCCAGAAAGAACAAAACCCTGTTCCTTTCTCTGTGATGTCATTCTAATGGAATCCAGAAAGAACAAAACCCTGTTCCTTTCTCTGTGATGTCATTCTAATGGAATCCAGAAAGAACAAAACCTGTCCCTTTCTCCCTGTTCCTTTCTCTGTGATGTCATTCTAATGGAATCCAGAAAGAACAAAACCCTGTCTCTTTCTCTGTGATGTCAT
>NW_025747611.1:0-50645 GCF_021184085.1 Oncorhynchus gorbuscha
CACAACACTGTTACACTCCCAACACAACACACACTCCCACACTGATACACTCCCAACACAACACTGATACACCCCCAACAGAACACTGTTAGACTCCCAACAGAACACTGTTAGACTCCCAACACAACACTGTTAGACTCCCAACAGAGCACTGTTAGACTCCCAACAGAACACTGTTAGACTCCCAACACAACACTGTTAGACTCCCAACAGAGCACTGTTAGACTCCCAACAGAGCACTGTTAGACTCCCAACAGAACACTGTTAGACTCCCAACAGAGCACTGTTAGTCTCCCAACAGAGCACTTTTAGACTCCCAACAGAACACTGCTACACTCCCAACAGAACACTGTTAGACTCCCAACAGAACACTGTTAGACTCCCAACAGAGCACTGTTAGACTCCCAACAGAACTCTGTTAGACTCCCAACAGAACACTGCTACACTCCCAACAGAGCACTGTTAAACTCCCAACAGAGCACTGTTAGACTCCCAACAGAGCACTGTTAGACTCCCAACAGAACACTGTTAGACTCCCAACAGAACACTGCTACACTCCCAACAGAGCACTGTTAGACTCCCAACAGAGCACTGTTAGACTCCCAACAGAGCACTGTTAGACTCCCAACAGAACACTGTTAGACTCCCAACAGAACACTGTTAGACTCCCAACAGAACACTGTTAGACTCCTAACAGAACACTGTTACACTCCCAACAGAACACTGTTACACTCCCAACAGAACACTGCTACACTCGCAACACAACACTGTTACACTCCCAACACAACCATGCCACTCCCAACACAACACTGATACACTCCCAACACAACACTGTTACACTCCCAACACAACACTGATACACTCCCAACACAACACTGTTACACTCCCAACACAACACTGTTACACTCCCAACACAACACTGATACACTCCCAACACAACACTGATACACTCCCAACACAACACTGATACACTCCCAACACAACACTGTTACACTCCCAACACAACGCTGATACACTCCCAACACAACACTGTTACACTCCCAACACAACGCTGATACACTCCCAACACAACCATGCCACTCCCAACACAACACTGATACACTCCCAACACAACCATGCCACTCCCAACACAACACTGATACACTCCCAACACAACACTGTTACACTCCCAACACAACACTGTTACACTCCCAACACAACACTGATACACTCCCAACACAACACTGATACACCCCAACAGAACACTGTTAGACTCCCAACAGAACACTGTTAGACTCCCAACACAACACTGTTAGACTCCCAACAGAGCACTGTTAGACTCCCAACAGAACACTGTTAGACTCCCAACACAACACTGTTAGACTCCCAACAGAGCACTGTTAGACTCCCAACAGAGCACTGTTAGACTCCCAACAGAACACTGTTAGACTCCCAACAGAGCACTGTTAGTCTCCCAACAGAGCACTTTTAGACTCCCAACAGAACACTGCTACACTCCCAACAGAACACTGGTAGACTCCCAACAGAACACTGTTAGACTCCCAACAGAGCACTGTTAGACTCCCAACAGAACTCTGTTAGACTCCCAACAGAACACTGCTACACTCCCAACAGAGCACTGTTAGACTCCCAACAGAACACTGTTAGACTCCCAACAGAACACTGCTACACTCCCAACAGAGCACTGTTAGACTCCCAACAGAGCACTGTTAGACTCCCAACAGAGCACTGTTAGACTCCCAACAGAACACTGTTAGACTCCCAACAGAACACTGTTAGACTCCCAACAGAACACTGTTAGACTCCTAACAGAACACTGTTACACTCCCAACAGAACACTGTTACACTCCCAACAGAACACTGCTACACTCGCAACACAACACTGTTACACTCCCAACACAACCATGCCACTCCCAACACAACACTGATACACTCCCAACACAACACTGTTACACTCCCAACACAACACTGATACACTCCCAACACAACACTGTTACACTCCCAACACAACACTGTTACACTCCCAACACAACACTGATACACTCCCAACACAACACTGATACACTCCCAACACAACACTGATACACTCCCAACACAACACTGTTACACTCCCAACACAACGCTGATACACTCCCAACACAACACTGTTATACTCCCAACACAACACTGTTACACTCCCAACACAACACTGATACACTCCCAACACAACCATGCCACTCCCAACACAACACTGATACACTCCCAACACAACCATGCCACTCCCAACACAACACTGATACACTCCCAACACAACACTGTTACACTCCCAACACAACACTGTTACACTCCCAACACAACACCGATACACTCCCAACACAACACTGTTACACTCCCAACACAACACTGTTACACTCCCAACACACCACTGATACACTCCCAACACAACACTGATACACTCCCAACACAACACTGACACACTCCCAACACAACACTGATACACTCCCAACACAACACTGATACACTCCCAACACAACACTGTTACACTCCCAACACAACACTGTTACACTCCCAACACAACACCGATACACTCCCAACACAACACTGTTACACTCCCAACACAACACTGTTACACTCCCAACACAACACTGATACACTCCCAACACAACACTGATACACTCCCAACACAACACTGACACACTCCCAACACAACACTGATACACTCCCAACACAACACTGATACACTCCCAACACAACACTGTTACACTCCCAACACAACACTGTTACACTCCCAACACAACACTTATACACTCCCAACACAACACTGTTACACTCCCAACACAACCATGCCACTCCCAACACAACACTGATACACTCCCAACACAACACTGTTACACTCCCAACACAACACTGTTACACTCCCAACACAACACTGATACACTCCCAACACAACACTGATACACTCCCAACACAACACTGTTACACCCCCAACACAACCATGCCACTCCCAACACAACACTGATACACTCCCAACACAACCATGCCACTCCCAACACAACACTGATACACTCCCAACAAAACACTGTTACACTCCCAACACAACACTGTTACACTCCCAACACAACACTGTTACACTCCCAACACAACACTGATACACTCCCAACACAACACTGATACACCCCCAACAGAACACTGTTAGACTCCCAACAGAACACTGTTAGACTCCCAACACAACACTGTTAGACGCCCAACAGAGCACTGTTAGACTCCCAACAGAGCACTGCTACACTCCCAACAGAGCACTGTTAGTCTCCCAACAGAGCACTGTTAGACTCCCAACAGAACAGTGTTAGACTCCCAACAGAACACTGTTAGACTCCCAACAGAACACTGTTAGACTCCCAACACAACACTGTTAGACTCCCAACAGAGCACTGTTAGACTCCCAACACAACACTGTTAGACTCCCAACAGAGCACTGTTAGACTCCCAACAGAGCACTGTTAGACTCCCAACAGAACACTGTTAGACTCCCAACAGAGCACTGTTAGACTCCCAACAGAGCACTGCTACACTCCCAACAGAGCACTGTTAGTCTCCCAACAGAGCACTGTTAGACTCCCAACAGAACAGTGTTAGACTCCCAACACAACACTGTTACACTCCCAACACAACACTGATACACTCCCAACACAACACTGTTACACTCCCAACACAACACTGTTACACTCCCAACACAACACTGATACACTCCCAACACAACACTGATACACTCCCAACACAACACTGTTACACCCCCAACACAACCATGCCACTCCCAACACAACACTGATACACTCCCAACACAACCATGCCACTCCCAACACAACACTGATACACTCCCAACACAACACTGTTACACTCCCAACACAACACTGTTACACTCCCAACACAACACTGATACACTCCCAACACAACACTGATACACCCCCAACAGAACACTGTTAGACTCCCAACAGAACACTGTTAGACTCCCAACACAACACTGTTAGACTCCCAACAGAGCACTGTTAGACTCCCAACAGAACACTGTTAGACTCCCAACACAACACTGTTAGACTCCCAACAGAGCACTGTTAGACTCCCAACAGAGCACTGTTAGACTCCCAACAGAACACTGTTAGACTCCCAACAGAGCACTGTTAGTCTCCCAACAGAGCACTTTTAGACTCCCAACAGAACACTGCTACACTCCCAACAGAACACTGTTAGACTCCCAACAGAACACTGTTAGACTCCCAACAGAGCACTGTTAGACTCCCAACAGAACTCTGTTAGACTCCCAACAGAACACTGCTACACTCCCAACAGAGCACTGTTAAACTCCCAACAGAGCACTGTTAGACTCCCAACAGAGCACTGTTAGACTCCCAACAGAACACTGTTAGACTCCCAACAGAACACTGCTACACTCCCAACAGAGCACTGTTAGACTCCCAACAGAGCACTGTTAGACTCCCAACAGAGCACTGTTAGACTCCCAACAGAACACTGTTAGACTCCCAACAGAACACTGTTAGACTCCCAACAGAACACTGTTAGACTCCTAACAGAACACTGTTACACTCCCAACAGAACACTGTTACACTCCCAACAGAACACTGCTACACTCGCAACACAACACTGTTACACTCCCAACACAACCATGCCACTCCCAACACAACACTGATACACTCCCAACACAACACTGTTACACTCCCAACACAACACTGATACACTCCCAACACAACACTGTTACACTCCCAACACAACACTGTTACACTCCCAACACAACACTGATACACTCCCAACACAACACTGATACACTCCCAACACAACACTGATACACTCCCAACACAACACTGTTACACTCCCAACACAACGCTGATACACTCCCAACACAACACTGTTACACTCCCAACACAACGCTGATACACTCCCAACACAACCATGCCACTCCCAACACAACACTGATACACTCCCAACACAACCATGCCACTCCCAACACAACACTGATACACTCCCAACACAACACTGTTACACTCCCAACACAACACTGTTACACTCCCAACACAACACTGATACACTCCCAACACAACACTGATACACCCCCAACAGAACACTGTTAGACTCCCAACAGAACACTGTTAGACTCCCAACACAACACTGTTAGACTCCCAACAGAGCACTGTTAGACTCCCAACAGAACACTGTTAGACTCCCAACACAACACTGTTAGACTCCCAACAGAGCACTGTTAGACTCCCAACAGAGCACTGTTAGACTCCCAACAGAACACTGTTAGACTCCCAACAGAGCACTGTTAGTCTCCCAACAGAGCACTTTTAGACTCCCAACAGAACACTGCTACACTCCCAACAGAACACTGGTAGACTCCCAACAGAACACTGTTAGACTCCCAACAGAGCACTGTTAGACTCCCAACAGAACTCTGTTAGACTCCCAACAGAACACTGCTACACTCCCAACAGAGCACTGTTAGACTCCCAACAGAACACTGTTAGACTCCCAACAGAACACTGCTACACTCCCAACAGAGCACTGTTAGACTCCCAACAGAGCACTGTTAGACTCCCAACAGAGCACTGTTAGACTCCCAACAGAACACTGTTAGACTCCCAACAGAACACTGTTAGACTCCCAACAGAACACTGTTAGACTCCTAACAGAACACTGTTACACTCCCAACAGAACACTGTTACACTCCCAACAGAACACTGCTACACTCGCAACACAACACTGTTACACTCCCAACACAACCATGCCACTCCCAACACAACACTGATACACTCCCAACACAACACTGTTACACTCCCAACACAACACTGATACACTCCCAACACAACACTGTTACACTCCCAACACAACACTGTTACACTCCCAACACAACACTGATACACTCCCAACACAACACTGATACACTCCCAACACAACACTGATACACTCCCAACACAACACTGTTACACTCCCAACACAACGCTGATACACTCCCAACACAACACTGTTATACTCCCAACACAACACTGTTACACTCCCAACACAACACTGATACACTCCCAACACAACCATGCCACTCCCAACACAACACTGATACACTCCCAACACAACCATGCCACTCCCAACACAACACTGATACACTCCCAACACAACACTGTTACACTCCCAACACAACACTGTTACACTCCCAACACAACACCGATACACTCCCAACACAACACTGTTACACTCCCAACACAACACTGTTACACTCCCAACACACCACTGATACACTCCCAACACAACACTGATACACTCCCAACACAACACTGACACACTCCCAACACAACACTGATACACTCCCAACACAACACTGATACACTCCCAACACAACACTGTTACACTCCCAACACAACACTGTTACACTCCCAACACAACACCGATACACTCCCAACACAACACTGTTACACTCCCAACACAACACTGTTACACTCCCAACACAACACTGATACACTCCCAACACAACACTGATACACTCCCAACACAACACTGACACACTCCCAACACAACACTGATACACTCCCAACACAACACTGATACACTCCCAACACAACACTGTTACACTCCCAACACAACACTGTTACACTCCCAACACAACCATGCCACTCCCAACACAACACTGATACACTCCCAACACAACACTGTTACACTCCCAACACAACCATGCCACTCCCAACACAACACTGATACACTCCCAACACAACACTGTTACACTCCCAACACAACACTGTTACACTCCCAACACAACACTGATACACTCCCAACACAACACTGTTACACTCCCAACACAACACTGTTACACTCCCAACACAACACTGATACACTCCCAACACAACACTGATACACTCCCAACACAACACTGTTACACCCCCAAAACAACCATGCCACTCCCAACACAACACTGATACACTCCCAACACAACACTGTTACACTCCCAACACAACACTGTTACACCCCCAACACAACTGTCATGTTTTGTCATTAATTATCATGTCTTGTCCCTGTGCTTCCCCTTCTATTCGTTTCCCTCTGCTGGTCTTATTAGGTTCTTTCCCTCTTTCTATCCCTCTCTCTCCCCCTCCCTCTCTCACTCTCTCGCTCTCTCTTCTCTCTATCGTTCCGTTCCTGCTCCCAGCTGTTCCTATTCCCCTAATCATCATTTAGTCTTCCCACACCTGTTCCCGATCCTTTTCCCTGATTAGAGTCCCTATTTCTCTCCCTGTTTTCCGTACCTGCCCTGTCGGATCCTCATCTATAATTCACCGTGCTGTGTCTATGTTTTGCCCTGTCGTGTCGTGTTTCCCTCAGATGCTGCGTGGTGAGCAGGTGTCTGAGTCTGCTAGGTTCAAGTGCCTTCCCGAGGCAACCTGCAGTTCTCGATCAAGTCTCCAGTCTGTTCTTGTCTTTACGAGTAGTATAATGCTTTTTGTTTTGTAAAGTTTCTTACTGGATTAAAAACTCTGTTTTCGCCAAGTCGCTTTTGGGTCCTCATTCACCTGCATAACAGAAGGATCCGACCAAGGAATGGACCCAGCGACTACAGAGGCTCGTAACACTGCCGTCGAGATCCAAGGAGCCATGCTCGGCAGACACGAGCAGGAATTGTCTGCTGCTCGCCATGCCGTGGAGAACCTGGCCGCTCAGGTTTCCGACCTCTCTGGACAGTTCCAGAGTCTTCGTCTCGTGCCACCTGTTACTTCCTGGCCTGCCGAGCCTCCAGAACCTAGGGTTAATAACCCACCTTGCTACTCCGGGCAGCCCACTGAGTGCCGCTCCTTTCTCACCCAGTGTGAGATTGTGTTCTCTCTCCAACCCAACACATACTCTAGAGAGAGAGCTCGGGTTGCTTACGTCATTTCACTCCTTACTGGCCGGGCCCGAGAGTGGGGCACAGCTATCTGGGAGGCAAGGGCTGATTGTTCTAACAATTACCAGAACTTTAAAGAGGAGATGATTCGGGTTTTTGACCGTTCAGTTTTTGGTGGGGAGGCTTCTAGGGCCCTGGCTTCCCTATGCCAAGGTGATCGATCCATAACGGATTACTCTATAGAGTTTCGTACTCTTGCTGCCTCTAGTGACTGGAACGAGCCGGCGCTGCTCGCTCGTTTTCTGGAGGGACTCCACACAGTGGTCAAAGATGAGATTCTCTCTCGGGAGGTTCCTTCCAGTGTGGACTCTTTGATTGCTCTCGCCATCCGCATAGAACGACGGGTAGATCTTCGTCACCAGGCTCGTGGAAGAGAGTTCGCATCAACGGTGTTTCCCTGCTCCGCATCGCAACCATCTCCCTCCTCTGGCTCTGAGACTGAGCCCATGCAGCTGGGAGGGATTCGCATCTCGACTAAGGAGAGGGAACGGAGGATCACCAACCGCCTGTGCCTCTATTGCGGATTTGATGGACATTTTGTTAATTCATGTCCAGTAAGAGGCCAGAGCCCATCAGTAAGCGGAGGGCTACTGGTGAGCGCTACTACTCAGGTCTCTTCATCTAGATCCTGTACTACTATGTCGGTCCATCTACGCTGGACCGGTTCGGGTGCTACATGCAGTGTCTTGATTGACCTTGGGGCTGAGGGTTGTTTCATGGACGAAGCATGGGTTCGGAAACATAACATTCCTTTCAGACAGTTAGACAAGCCTACGCCCATGTTTGCCTTAGATGGTAGTCATCTTCCCAGTATCAGATTTGAGACACTACCTTTAACTCTCACAGTATCTGGTAACCACAGTGAGACTATTTCTTTTTTGATTTTTCGTTCACCTTTCACACCTGTTGTTTTGGGTCATCCCTGGCTAGTATGTCATAATCCTTCTATTAATTGGTCTTGTAATTCTATCCTATCCTGGAACGTATCTTGTCATGTGAAGTGCTTAATGTCTGCCATCCCTCCCATTTCTTCTGTCCCCACTTCTCAGGAGGAACCTGGCGATTTGACAGGAGTGCCGGAGGAATATCATGATCTGCGCACGGTCTTCAGTCGGTCCCGAGCCAACTCCCTTCCTCCTCACCGGTCGTATGATTGTAGTATTGATCTCCTTCCGGGGACCACTCCTCCTCGGGGTAGACTATACTCTCTGTCGGCTCCCGAACGTAAGGCTCTCGAGGATTATTTATCTGTGTCTCTTGACGCCGGTACCATAGTGCCTTCTTCCTCTCCGGCCGGGGCGGGGTTCTTTTTGTTAAGAAGAAGGACGGTACTCTGCGCCCCTGCGTGGATTATCGAGGGCTGAATGACATAACGGTTAAGAATCGTTATCCGCTTCCCCTTATGTCATCAGCCTTCGAGATTCTGCAGGGAGCCAGGTGCTTTACTAAGTTGGACCTTCGTAACGCTTACCATCTCGTGCGCATCAGAGAGGGGGACGAGTGGAAAACGGCGTTTAACACTCCGTTAGGGCATTTTGAGTACCGGGTTCTGCCGTTTGGTCTCGCCAATGCGCCAGCTGTTTTTCAGGCATTAGTTAATGATGTTCTGAGAGACATGCTGAACATCTTTGTTTTTGTCTATCTTGACGATATCCTGATTTTTTCACCGTCACTCGAGATTCATGTTCAGCATGTTCGACGTGTTCTACAGCGCCTTTTAGAGAATTGTCTCTACGTAAAGGCTGAGAAGTGCTCTTTTCATGTCTCCTCCGTTACTTTTCTCGGTTCCGTTATTTCCGCTGAAGGCATTCAGATGGATTCCGCTAAGGTCCAAGCTGTCAGTGATTGGCCCGTTCCAAGGTCACGTGTCGAGTTGCAGCGCTTTTTAGGTTTCGCTAATTTCTATCGGCGTTTCATTCGTAATTTCGGTCAAGTTGCTGCCCCTCTCACAGCTCTTACTTCTGTCAAGACGTGTTTTAAGTGGTCCGGTTCCGCCCAGGGAGCTTTTGATCTTCTAAAAGAACGTTTTACGTCCGCTCCTATCCTCGTTACTCCTGACGTCACTAGACAATTCATTGTCGAGGTTGACGCTTCAGAGGTAGGCGTGGGAGCCATTCTATCCCAGCGCTTCCAGTCTGACGATAAGGTTCATCCTTGCGCTTATTTTTCTCATCGCCTGTCGCCATCTGAGCGCAACTATGATGTGGGTAACCGTGAACTGCTTGCCATCCGCTTAGCCCTAGGCGAATGGCGACAGTGGTTGGAGGGGGCGACCGTTCCTTTGTCGTTTGGACAGACCATAAGAACCTTGAGTACATCCGTTCTGCCAAACGACTTAATGCCCGTCAAGCTCGTTGGGCGTTGTTTTTCGCTCGTTTCGAGTTTGTGATTTCTTACCGTCCGGGTAGCAAGAACACCAAGCCTGATGCCTTATCCCGTCTGTTTAGTTCTTCTGTGGCTTCTACTGATCCCGAGGGGATTCTTCCTTATGGGCGTGTTGTCGGGTTGACAGTCTGGGGAATTGAAAGACAGGTTAAGCAAGCACTCACGCACACTGCGTCGCCGCGCGCTTGTCCTAGTAACCTCCTTTTCGTTCCTGTTTCCACTCGTCTGGCTGTTCTTCAGTGGGCTCACTCTGCCAAGTTAGCTGGTCATCCCGGTGTTCGAGGCACTCTTGCGTCTATTCGCCAGCGCTTTTGGTGGCCGACTCAGGAGCGTGACACGCGCCGTTTCGTGGCTGCTTGTTCGGACTGCGCGCAGACTAAGTCGGGTAACTCTCCTCCTGCCGGTCGTCTCAGACCGCTCCCATTCCTTCTCGACCATGGTCTCACATCGCCCTAGACTTCATTACCGGTCTGCCTTTGTCTGCGGGGAAGACTGTGATTCTTACGGTTGTCGATAGGTTCTCTAAGGCGGCACATTTCATTCCCCTCGCTAAACTTCCTTCCGCTAAGGAGACGGCACAAATCATTATCGAGAATGTGTTCAGAATTCATGGCCTCCCGTTAGACGCCGTTTCAGACAGAGGCCCGCAATTCACGTCACAGTTTTGGAGGGAGTTCTGTCGTTTGATTGGTGCGTCCGTCAGTCTCTCTTCCGGGTTTCATCCCCAGTCTAACGGTCAAGCAGAGAGGGCCAATCAGACGATTGGTCGCATACTACGCAGCCTTTCTTTCAGAAACCCTGCGTCTTGGGCAGAACAGCTCCCTGGGCAGAATACGCTCACAACTCGCTTCCTTCGTCTTCTACCGGGTTATCTCCGTTTCAGAGTAGTCTGGGTTACCAGCCTCCTCTGTTCTCATCCCAGCTTGCCGAGTCCAGCGTTCCTCCGCTCAAGCGTTTGTCCAACGTTGTGAGCGCACCTGGAGGAGGGTGAGGTCTGCACTTTGCCGCTACAGGGCACAGACTGTGAGAGCCGCCAATAAACGCAGGATTAAGAGTCCAAGGTATTGTTGCGGCCAGAGAGTGTGGCTTTCCACTCGCAACCTTCCTCTTACGACAGCTTCTCGTAAGTTGACTCCGCGGTTCATTGGTCCGTTCCGTGTCTCCCAGGTCGTCAATCCTGTCGCTGTGCGACTGCTTCTTCCGCGACATCTTCGTCGCGTCCATCCTGTCTTCCATGTCTCCTGTGTCAAGCCCTTTCTTCGCACCCCCGTTCGTCTTCCCTCCCCCCCTCCCGTCCTTGTCGAGAGCGCACCTATTTACAAGGTACATAAGATCATGGACATGCGTTCTCGGGGACGGGGTCACCAATACTTAGTGGATTGGGAGGGTTACGGTCCTGAGGAGAGGAGTTGGGTTCCGTCTCGGGACGTGCTGGACCGTTCACTCATTGATGATTTCCTCCGTTGCCGCCAGGATTCCTCCTCGAGTGCGCCAGGAGGCGCTCGGTGAGTGGGGGGGTACTGTCATGTTTTGTCATTAATTATCATGTCTTGTCCCTGTGCTTCCCCTTCTATTCGTTTCCCTCTGCTGGTCTTATTAGGTTCTTTCCCTCTTTCTATCCCTCTCTCTCCCCTCCCTCTCTCACTCTCTCGCTCTCTCTTCTCTCTATCGTTCCGTTCCTGCTCCCAGCTGTTCCTATTCCCCTAATCATCATTTAGTCTTCCCACACCTGTTCCCGATCCTTTTCCCTGATTAGAGTCCCTATTTCTCTCCCTGTTTTCCGTACCTGCCCTGTCGGATCCTCATCTATAATTCACCGTGCTGTGTCTATGTTTTGCCCTGTCGTGTCGTGTTTCCCTCAGATGCTGCGTGGTGAGCAGGTGTCTGAGTCTGCTAGGTTCAAGTGCCTTCCCGAGGCAACCTGCAGTTCTCGATCAAGTCTCCAGTCTGTTCTTGTCTTTACGAGTAGTATAATGCTTTTTGTTTTGTAAAGTTTCTTACTGGATTAAAAACTCTGTTTTCGCCAAGTCGCTTTTGGGTCCTCATTCACCTGCATAACAACAACCATGCCACTCCCAACACAACACTGTTACACTCCCAACACAACACTGTTACACTCCCAACACAACACTGATACACTCCCAACACAACACTGATACACTCCCAACAGAACACTGTTAGACTCCCAACACAACACTGTTAGACTCCCAACAGAGCACTGTTAGACTCCCAACAGAGCACTGCTACACTCCCAACAGAGCACTGTTAGTCTCCCAACAGAGCACTGTTAGACTCCCAACAGAACACTGTTAGACTCCCAACAGAACACTGTTAGACTCCCAACAGAACACTGTTAGACTCCCAACAGAGCACTGTTAGACTCCCAACAGAACACTGCTACACTCCCAACATAGCACTGTTAGACTCCCAACAGAGCACTGTTAGACTCCCAACAGAGCACTGTTAGACTCCCAACAGAACACTGTTAGACTCCCAACAGAGCACTGTTAGACTCCCAACAGAGCACTGTTAGACTCCCAACAGAGCACTGTTAGACTCCCAACAGAACACTGTTAGACTCCCAACAGAACACTGTTAGACTCCCAACAGAACACTGTTAGACTCCTAACAGAACACTGTTACACTCCCAACAGAACACTGCTACACTCCCAACAGAACACTGCTACACTCCCAACAGAACACTGCTACACGCCCAACAGAACATTGCTACACGCCCAACAGAACACTGCTACACGCCCATCAGAACACTGCACTACACGCCCAACAGAACACTGCTCGACTCCCAACACAACAGTTAGACTCCCAACAGGAGAGATACAGTATTGTTGTAGTGATGCGTGCATGTGTGTGCCTGCAAGATCATGTGTTGGTCTGTATGTGTATGTTGAGAGAGAAATCACAGTCATCCACTGTCCATAATAGCTGATCCTCTCTGCTACTCTGTGGACCTGCTGTGGCTTCATTCAGCTGCATCTTGCAGAGCCATGTCTTTCTCCCGTCTCTTCCTTCTGTTGTCTCCTATCATCTCTCCCTCCCCTCATTTATTCCCCATACAGTCTCCAAGCAGACAGATTTACATCTTAGCGAAGGTCACTGAACAGCAGTGTTAAATCCTACGCCCATCAGTACTCACTCAGAGCAACCTGTTCTCCACAAATCCTGGTTCACCTCTACACCTGAGTGTGTTGTATTGCTATTGCATATTTCTCTTACTCTATTACAATGGATCCAATGGACACCCACCTGACATTCAATAACATAGTCCTTAGAGAGAAAAGTTAGTACGCTGAATCACAAACCTGAAGGGAGAAAACTGACATGGAACAAGAGGGCAATTCATGCTGACAGAGGGACAGAGGGACGGACAGACAGACAGACAGGAAAGAGCACAGAGAAAGATGGTACACAAGAAAGAAAGACAGACAATATGACAAGAACAGGCTTACCGGACTACTCCTCTACAGAAGATAGGGAGAGGGTATAAAAAAGGGGAAAAGGGTAGAGAAGGACAAAGGGAGGGGGCAGGACAGAAAGACAGGAGGGGGTAGAGGGGGTAGAGAAGGACAAAGGGAGGGGGCAGGACAGAAAGACAGAAGGGGGTAGAGAAGGACAAAGGGAGGGGGCAGGACAGAAAGACAGGAGGGGGTAGAGGGGGTAGAGAAGGACAAAGGGAGGGGGCAGGACAGAAAGACAGGAGGGGGTAGAGGGGGTAGAGAAGGACAAAGGGAGGGGGCAGGACAGAAAGACAGGAGGGGGTAGAGAAGGACAAAGGGAGGGGGCAGGACAGAAAGACAGGGGGGTAGAGAAGGACAAAGGGAGGGGGCAGGACAGAAAGACAGGAGGGGGTAGAGAAGGACAAAGGGAGGGGGCAGGACAGAAAGACAGGAGGGGGTAGAGAAAGACAAAGGGAGGGTGCAGGACAGAAAGACAGGAGGGGTTAGAGAAGGACAAAGGGAGGGGGCAGGACAGAAAGACAGGAGGGGGTAGAGAAGGACAAAGGGAGGGGGCAGGACAGAAAGACAGGAGGGGTAGAGAAGGACAAAGGGAGGGGGCAGGACAGAAAGACAGGAGGGGGTAGAGAAGGACAAAGGGAGGGGGCAGGACAGAAAGACAGGAGGGGGTAGAGAAGGACAAAGGGAGGGGGCAGGACAGAAAGACAGGAGGGGGTAGAGAAGGACAAAGGGAGGGGGCAGGACAGAAAGACAGGAGGGGGTAGAGAAGGACAAAGGGAGGGGGCAGGACAGAAAGACAGGAGGGGGTAGAGAAGGACAAAGGGAGGGGGCAGGACAGAAAGACAGGAGGGGGTAGAGAAGGACAAAGGGAGGGGGCAGGACAGAAAGACAGGAGGGGGTAGAGAAGGACAAAGGGAGGGGGCAGGACAGAAAGACAGGAGGGGGTAGAGAAGGACAAAGGGAGGGGCAGGACAGAAAGACAGGAGGGGGTAGAGATGGACAAAGGGAGGGGGCAGGACAGAAAGACAGGAGGGGGTAGAGGGGGTAGAGAAGGACAAAGGGAGGGGGCAGGACAGAAAGACAGGAGGGGGTAGAGAAGGACAAAGGGAGGGGGCAGGACAGAAAGACAGGAGGGGGTAGAGGGGGTAGAGAAGGACAAAGGGAGGGGGCAGGACAGAAAGACAGGAGGGGAGAGAGGGGGTAGAGGGGGTAGAGGGGATACTATGTCACTGGAGATAACCTACAATCACATACAAAGCTATGAGCAGAAATTCCGGATGGGTAATATGGAGGTGAATATTGACTGACTAAACAAACATATATCATGTCAATAGGTTTCTTCTCTGCCAAATGAGAACATCCGAGGTGAGAACACAAGTATCCACCATCTACCAATATGTCCATTTCAGTTTCCACACCCATCCGTTCATCTATCTACAGTATATTGACACGCAACTTTGATCTGATGAGTGACTGTATGTTTAATCAATAGTCTAATCAAACTCCATGGCTTCAGGGATAGTTGATGAGCACAAGGAAACTCCACTGACACATCTACTGTACAGTGAAAAGGCCTATGGGAGGTTCATCTGCTCTCACACACATTGTCTTCCTCCATCTCTCCTTCTGTATTCTCAACAGCCATCACCCTCCAACAACAACACATTCAACTTTAATACAGAGAGATAGAGGTCAAGGGAGAGAAAGAGGAAGGGAGAGAGAGAGGTCAAGGGAGAATGAGAGCGAGAGAATGCAGGAGAGAGAGAGAGAACGAGGGAACAAGAGAAAGCGAGGGGTAGTGAAAGAAATGTGGAAAGAACCTCTTGTTGTTCGGTTTAGCCTGTTAACCTTTGCGCCCTATCCCAGCTCCTCTCAGCCGATTTCATGGTCAAACTGTTTCCTGGACTACCTGGGTAAGCACACATTTGACATAGAGAGGTGCGATCATGTGACTCGTGTTTAATTCATGACTGAGAAAAAAAAGCAGAAGTTTTAGCACTCTCGACAGACTGGTGAGGTTTTAAATAGGGGAGAGGCTAATTGGCATAGACTTAATCTGGAGAGAACAGGACAGAGTTGACACTGCTTCTACTCAGACGTGGGAGTTGGAATCCTGGCTTGGGGATAAATCTCTACATTAAAGTAACTGCCCAGTGTTTCCAGATTTCTATGATATTATGACCTATAATTAATTACGAGTGAAATTATTTTCCTTGCAAAAAATTGTGATTAATTATGTTAAAAAGCAGCTTTTCTGTGTTAGAATAGTGTGGGCTTACCCCGACAACAGAATAGTGTGGGCATACACCGGTCAATCAAAATATTATTGTGAGTAGACTGCTGATTGGCCAATTCATCCTCCTCAAGAGGATATCATCCTCTATGAGGAAATAGCAAGCATTTTTTAAACGGTCTGTTGAAGATACAAGTTTGAGGTGTTTTTATTTTTATGTTTCTCTCCAATTCATGCTTTGGCTACAAATACAAGTATAGGATGAGTCACCAACAGCAAGTCAGTTAAGAACAAATTCTTATTTACAATGACAACCTACACCGGCCAAATGACAGCCTACACCGGCCTAATGACAGCCTACACCGGCCAAATGACAGCCTATACCGGCCTAATGACAGCCTACACCGGCCTAATGACAGCCTCCACCGGCCAAATGACAGCCTACACCGGCCAAATGACAGCCAACACCGGCCAAATGACAGCCTACACCGGCCTAATGACAGCCTACACCGGTCAAATGACAGCCTACACCGGCCAAATGACAGCCTACACCGGCCAAATGACAGCCTACACCGGCCTAATGACAGCCTACACCGGCCAAATGACAGCCTACACCGGCCAAATGACAGCCTACACCGGCCAAATGACAGCCTACACTGGCCAAATGACAGCCTACACCGGCCAAATGACAGCCTACACCGGCCAAATGACAGCCTACACCGGCCAAATGACAGCCTACACCGGCCAAATGACAGCCTACACTGGCCAAATCTGGATGACGCTGGGCCAATTGTGCGCTGCCCTATGGGACTCCCAATCACGGCCGGTTGTGATACAGCCTGGATTTTGCGTATGAGTTAACAGAATATGAACTTCAGGCATCAAACCTAGGTGTTAGTGTTAGGCGGCAGGTAGTCTAGCGGGTAGAGCGTTGGGCCAGTAAGCAAAAGCTTGCTGATTCGAACACCCGAGCCAACAAGGTGAACAATCTGACGGTGTGCCCTTGAGCAAGGCATTTAACCCTAATTTGCTGCAGGGGGCGCTGTACCACTATAGCTGACTCTGTAAAGCAACAAATTCATTGCTCCTATCTGGGGGTATGTGACAATAAAACCACACAGCCATTGTATTCTGATCTCTATTGTCAAATCCCTCTACACACAGAGAGAGCCAGGTACACCTTAAGACAACCAAACACCTGCTCACTGTTCCTGGTAAGGGAACTAGTGGCTAGCTACCGGCTCGACAGCCAGCGGATGGATGAATTATTGAGTCGAAAAGGTTCTCGTATGACCAGAGACAGTCCTTGCGTATGTACAGGACAGAACCTCACTGTGAATGCCCACTTTCCAGGCTGAATTATTTATACTAGTGTTGACACTGGAGCTAACTGTGCCAACTAGAAAGTTAGAGGTACAGTAGGGTGGAGGAGGAAGGGGGTGGGCATTCCAAAGAGAAACTCCTTCAACTGCTGTCCCTCCCACTCCCCTCTCATCACTGCTATTTTGAGGTTAAGTGAAGCATTTCATTTGAGTGTTTGAATCTCATGGGTTGTCATTGTTATTGTGGTGTGGGAATCTGACCTTAGATCAGCTAAACTCTCTCTCCAGTTCAAAGTGGCTGAGCAGGACCGGCTCTAGTCTTTTGGGGGCTCTAAGAGAGATTTGGTTGAAAAAATGTCAATGGGGGGCCTCCAGAGGTCAGGGACCCTGGGCACGTGCCCTGCATGACCAGTCGGTATTCGGCCATGATTACTACAATTTTAGATAGCTGGCTAGACCAATTTACCAGTTCAAAAATTGTTAGCTGTCATGGCTGTCAAGTGTCTTGACATAACAATAGAAAAATTGCTGATGCACAACCAAGTTTAAAACTTGCACCATTCTACTATTCTAACGCTCAACAGTAAGTTGAGACCCCAACTGAGTTACTAAAAAGACAAAAGGCAACTGAAGGTCACACCAGAAGGCTAAAGACCTGCCAGCCACCACCTCTCCTCTCTCCCCAACCTCCCTACCATCAGCAGTTGTGTAGTAGAGGGTAAACTAACCCATGTCTCTCTAGCTAATTGTCATTCCAGGGATATGGATCGATTGGCTCTGAGATACTATCATTCACTCCCAGACAGGCATATGCATTTGGTAATGAGGAGAAAAGAAACGTAAACAACATGCAGTGAGACAGAGAACCACAAAAAGACATAAACAGAAAGAAATGTGTTGTGAGCTGTGGAAAGAACTTCCCTAATAAGCAACAAAACAGTCAAACAGATACAACAGTTCAAACACATTCTAGAAAACAGTTCTATAGTTCTACTTCATAACAACACAGTAACATGAAGAGGAAGTGACATCATGACCCCAGTGAGGACAGAGCAGTGAAGGCGGGGGAGGTACTCACCAGAGGAGAGGGAGACAGAGCTATGTTGCCTATGGAGGCTTTGAGTTCATCTACTGACGGGGCCAAACAGTTGGCACTTTCCGCCGGTAACGGTTTGATCTTGATCTTAAACTTTTTCCGGTGGTCCTCCTCTCCCTCTGACTCGCTGGAGGAGAAGAAGTGCTCCTTGGGGGGTTTGGGGCCGGGTGGGTCGCCGTTAAGGACAGCAATTGTTTCAATGCTGAAGGTCATAGGTGATAGGAGTAGGGTGAATTTGCCCCTAGATGCTGATCTGGGGTCAGTTTAGTATTTTCCACACTAATGGTTAAGGTTAGAATTGGGGGAGGGGAAGCTGATCCTAGATCTGTACCTAGGATAAACTTTACCCCAGAGAGTGTTTATATATCTAAATCTCTGTCAAATAGCATATACTACAGCATACAACCAGGAGACTGTACAATCTCCTCACAGAACAGTAGGTTCCATAAATATCAGACTAATGATTACATAGTAATTCCAGGAAGTGTGCCATTAGCTGTTATTGAGTTGAAGTGATGCTCAGATTTTCCCCGGTAGTCTGTCGGTTTGTTATTGAGTTGAGATGAGATGATGCTTTGACGGTGGCTGTTCTGCTAGGCTGTTCTGTGATGGCCTGGCTGTCGTGATTCACAGTTAGCTGTTTGCCAGACTAGTTCTGTGGTGGGCTGGATACTAAATGTTTCTGATCTAGTCAGACAGTCATTCACTAATACAGATATAATGACAGAAACAAGTTCAAACTGTAGTGTGATGTAATTCATGTCTAGCTCTATTAGGGTGTATAGTAGATACAAAGGATATCTGATCCTGGCCCCTCCTCCTCCTCTGGCCTGAGACTGTAACCTTCATCGTCCACTGTAGGGGTGTTCTGAAACAGACAGAGCAACAGACACACCATATTTACACCATGCTAATCGGGGTTGGGCTCAATTCCATTTCAATTCAGGAACTTAACTGAACATTGTGCTTGTTACAAGGGTAGAATAATGATTTTTGCTTTTAGTACATACTGTATTTGTTGGGCTTAATCCATTTAAATTATGTCAATTCAGTTTCTGAATTGATTGAATTGAGCGCAACCCTAATGCTATATTGACATACCCCCAGAATGTTAAGAAACGACAGTAAAACAGTAACACATGGGTCAGAAGAATATCTATTCTCTATAACATATATTGATTGTTTTGTATCATGTGCTATATGAGCTTGTTCAAAGGGTAGAATGCTGGTTCCTTACATATCTGTCCCAGTCGATCTCTCCAGAGAACCCATTGACAGCTGCTCCATTGGCCTTCTTCTGGGACTGAAAACAGAACAACATGACATCACAATGAATTCCACCAATCAGAATCATGTATACGCAACTCATGCACTTCTATACCATTGAGTGATTGGCTATCACTACTTGATGGCGATGCTACCTATAGGGCAACTAGGTGCATTAAGCTCTAGTGGAGTCTGGTAGTAGAGTAACTATCCTACGCTAGAGGGGGACTTCATAGTGTTCAATACCGATTCATTCTGCTGGGGATCCTGAATGATGACGGTCAACAACACAGAGAACACAAATACAATACAAATCATGTAACAGTTAACAAGTTATTCAATAGACTCATTTCATTTGATTCTAGAGTCTATTAAAAGGCCGATTCTCCTAAAGGACTGAGAGTCTTAAAATGACACTATTAAATCAAGCTTGTAAATAGCCAGTTATGTCTTCCTCCTTCCAGCAATGACAAACTTCTTTATTGAAAAGGTAACAAACTAAGATATTATGGACTATTTCTCAGATGAACAAGTTGTATGATTAATCCATTAGATAAAACATGAACGATTTTGGGATACTTACACCCCCATCTCTGTCAGGGGACCCCTGAGGAAAAAAGAGTAAGAGAAAGAAAAAGGAAGGAAGGAGGGATGGAGACAGGGACAAAGAGAAAGTAAGGATCTTGAAATCCACTTGCCATATCATAAAATAGTTTATATTCAAACTGAAGTGCACTGCCAATTAGCAAAGCAGCACACTGGAATACCACAGTCTACACACACACACACACACACACACACACACACACACACACACACACACACACACACACACACACACACACACACACACACACACACACACACACACACACACACACACACACACACACACACACACACACACACACACACACACACACACACACACACCTATCAGTTCTCAGGAGTCATGAATCAAAATGAAAAGTTATCATGCACATACAACCCTGTGAGGTGAATCGATACGTCCCAAACAGAATTAGAGAAAAGACCTAGGCAAAGTAGTGATTGATCACAGTGATGAGTCTCAGCTACAGTTAGTTTCACAGAGGCATGGGCACAGCCTACAGCTGCCAAGGCAACTGTCATCGCATGAGCGGACATTACGTCTCAAACTGTAGAGCTCCTCAGGTGGAGCGTTCATGGTCAATAGAACCTCAACTCCCTCGATAGAACATCCACAGCCAGTGGAATCATATGTGGATTACTGCTGTGTATGTGTATCTGCGTGTGTGTGTATGTGTGCGTGCAAGTGTAAGTTTGACGGGTATACTTACGTGGAGTCATTGTCCTTGTCTCCTTCTCTTTCTTCCGTATCCCAAAGGCCTTCCTGGTCCGTTTTTTCAAACCTGAGGACAAACCAGAGGAGAGAGATGTGTGAAGAACAGATCAAACACAGGCCCACACACAGACGGCGCACACGCACACGCACACGCACACACACAGTCAAGTTCCGAGCACACAAAATCAACAAGCAGTGTGTGTGTATCTGTGTGTGTGTCTGTGTTTGTGTGTGTCTGTCTGTGTTTGTGTGTGTCTGTCTGTATGTGTCTGTGTGTATCTGTGTTTGTGTGTTTCTGTGTTTGTGTGTGTCTGTGTCTGTGTCTGTGTTTGTGTTTGTGTGTGTCTGTGTCTGTGTTTGTGTGTGTCTGTGTTTGTGTTTGTGTGTGTCTGTGTTTGTGTGTGTCTGTGTTTGTGTGTGTCTGTGTTTGTGTCCATCTGTGTGTATTCATAGAGTTCCAGACTGGCTATACTATCCAGTGTCAGAACAGAGGCCCAGACCTGTGGTCCTGTGGATCAAGGTTGAGCTTTTCATCTATTATTGAGTAGCAGAATGCTCTTTGAAGGTTAATATTCATTCACATCTCAAATGGTCCTCATGGCCAATGCAGATGGATCCCTTTCTGTTGATCACTGATCTGTCAAGTCCCCTTCCTCTGATACTGGCTCTGCTCTGGCTAAATTAGTACTGGCTAAATTACTCCTCTGTAAATTACTCCTCTTTGTAAATTACTCCTCTGTGTAAATTACTCCTCTGTCTAAATGAGTCATCTGGCTAAATGAGTTCTTTGGCCAAATGAGTCCTCTGACTAAATGAATCCTCTGTCTAAATCAATACACTATCATCAACAGACATACAGTAACTCATATTATAGCCAATGAATAGTGAGGAACCTGGCAACTACCTCTGTCTACACTTCATCCTCACTTATTATGTTACAAAGTACAACAGAGAATGGCTGATATCTACCTTTACAGCAGGGAAAATAGTCCCTTTCTCTCAGGAAACACAAATCAAGAAGATTCTGCGTCATTAGATCTGTAACCTGCCTTGATACCAGCCTATTAAAACATGAACTCAGGAAGGAAGCAAACTTAATTGCTCTTCCTCCATATTCAGACCAAAGAGACTGGAGCCGACTGAAATGACTTGGAACAGTATACTTAAACAGTACAGCAACTGTTAAAGGCCCAGTCTAGTCAAAAACGTCATTCTGCTGTGTTTTATATATATTTCCACACAATGAGGTTGGAATAATACTGTGAAAATGATGCCATTTTAGTGTAAGAGCTGTTTGAAAAGACCGCCTGTAATCTCAGCCAGTTTTGACACCACCAGGCTGAAATGGGTGCGTGCCGGTGGCAGGGAAGTCCGGTGCAGGAAAACAAACTTGGTATAAACGGAGTACAAACAAATAACATAAGAGGGTACAAAACCCGTCACACACCGACACATGACTTGCACAAACATACAATAAAACAATCTCAGACTAAAAATGAGGGGAAACAGAGGGTTAAATACACAACATGTAATTGATAGGATTGGAACCAGGTGTGAAGGAAGACAAGACAAAACCAATGGAAAATGAAAAATGGATCAATGATGGCTAGAAGGTCAGTGACGTCGTCGACCGCCAAACACCGCCTGAACAAGGAAAGGGACCGACTTCGGCGGAAGTCGTGACACAGGCGGTAAATTAGTTAATAGATCAATAAAAAAAGAGAGTTCCAAACTTCTCTGCCAAAAACAACTAGTTGTCAGTTTTCCCGTCCATACTCAGTCCTCGAAAATTGTAGCTTGAGAAATTGCTCTTTGCTAAGAAGCAATTTTTGATTCTTTTTGACAATTTTTGTAGAAAACAATCACAACAAGGAACTTAATTGTCACCAAAAAATGATTTGATATTGAGACAGAAATGGCTGAATTGGACCTTTAAGATTAAGCACCTCTTACAGAGACTGAAATTGGCATAACTTTCTGGACTATTTGAAACGGAGTAGGACTATCATATATGTACTATATACAATTCTACAATCCATTCTTACCCAAAATGAATGTCCAGTTATCTCCCTGCATTTCTGGTCCCTATATTCCAGCCTCGTCATTCTGTCATGTCTGTCTCTGCCTGTCGTCTCACACCTCCACCTCTCCTAGTACAGTGCAACACGCAGCGGGGGAACCAGAGCCTTAGAGTGTGTCTGCACGAAGTAGCATCGCACACACGCACGCACGCACACAGTACAGTATCTTTATCCCTACCCTCTAGGCCAGTGCTTAAATTCAACACCAGTGACTCAACTCATGAATAAACAACAAATGCCAGAGTTGACGAATGAATCATCAACCCAGCACAGGGAGGAGGCCAATCTCCATGCAATCTCCCAAGGCACAGTCTAAACATGCCTCATCTGTAGCATGAAGTCCAAGAGATACGTGACAAGAGTTCAACTATGCCTCTATGTCTGTCTGTCTCTTCCTCCTTAGATATCCAGTATCTTATGTACCTGTTCCTGTCTGTCTACAGGCTCTGTGAAGACCTGTCACTACCTGTCACTGTCCTACTGGGCAACTGTCAGTACCTGCTCCTTTCTCTGTCACAGCCTATGTCCCCGCTGGTTTTGAGGTTGCCTTTCACAGCCTCACCCTGCATCTATCACATTCCCTGACCTCTTCCTCTGTCCCTGCTACAATGCTAGAAAATAATTACCTAAAAGGGTTCTTCAGCTGTCCCCATCGGCAAATCCTTTGAAGAACCCTTTTTGGTTCCAGGTAAAACCCTGTTGGGGGCCACATGAACTCCCAGTCTATAAGAGAGCAGGAACAGGAGTGCCACCTGACTCAAACGACAGGAACAGGAAGCGGGCAGAGGGCGGCGGCAAGAGGGCGGAGGTAAGAGGATGGAGGGGGTAAAAACGAGTTAACTATGGCTGGCATTTGGGCAACCGAGAGGGAGCAAAGAATACACACTGCAAAAAAAGAGGGAGTCTGCAGTGAAGAATGCAGGCAGTTCTGTCTTTCTACTTTTCAGCATTCCATTTCAGTATGTCTTGGTATCTCTTCATCTAAGGTAGCCCTGTTACTGTTTCTCTCCGTTTCTCAAACAACAAGTCCTCAAACGAATCAGACCTGTCAAAACAACTTCCAACGGTGATCAGTCCTGAGATAAGACAGTTTGAGGTGATCTACAATGCTATTCTCTACATTAGCTCTGTTATGGCTGTGCTTTACTAGATGTCTGTACCACAGCTACCCTGTGAGTTCTATGCTTGTCTGGCTTCCTGTGTGTCTAGACTGCATGGTGACAGTGTTGTGTGCTCTTCTGTGTTCTGAGCAACACAGTGTGAATGTTGTGTGCTCTTCTGTGTTCTGAGCAACACAGTGTGAATGTCGTGTGCTCTTCTGTGTTCTGAGCAACACAGTGTGAATGTTGTGTGCTCTTCTGTGTTCTGAGCAACACAGTGTGAATGTTGTGTGCTCTTCTGTGTTCTGAGCAACATAGTGTGAATGTTGTGTGCTCTTCTGTGTTCTGACCAACACAGTGTGAATGTCGTGTGCTCTTCTGTGTTCTGAGCAACACTGTGTGAATATTGTGTGCTCTTCTGTGTTCTGAGCAACACAGTGTGAATGTTGTATCTGTCTGGGTTTAACTGTAGTCTGGAGATGTTGACTGTGATTCAGACCCCAAAGCCTTCATCAGTCTGGACCAGGGAATCCCTGGAGTGCCGAGGATAATTAAGATAGCTATGATCTTAAAACACACACACACACACACACACACACACACACACACACACACACACACACACACACACACACACACACACACACACACACACACACACACACACACACACACACACACACACACACACACACACACACACACACACACACACACACACACACACACACACACAGTCCCCCTCTCTCTCCCCCTAGCTGGTGACTGGGCTCATTTAGGGAGATTGCTAACTCTAGGGAGGAGAAGCAGAGACTGTTTCACAAGCTGTTTTAATGGGAGAGCGCTGGAGAGGCTGGAGAAATTATTTATCCACAGTGAACAAGACTCAGGCTGTCTGCCCGGGGGGCTCTCCACACAGACAGGCAGCAGGGATGGGGAGACAGGTGTCCTGTGAATACTAAGTAGAAGAGTGTCTGGTAACTCCAACCTATTCTAGGAATATTAGGAAGGTGTGCGGTCATGCTGCAAGGTGCGTGGTCAGTCACTCCGACAGGTGCAGTTATTGTAGGAAGGTGTGAAGTCATGCCATTTTGTCAGATGGTTATTGTCATGCAAATGACTGCCGGCCTCATAGCAATTGACCGCCATTAACATAAACATATCTCCAATACGCCATGCTATAGGCTAGTTAATTTAGCAGACAAGATATGCTCATAAGTCCCGGTGACATTATTTTATATTAATTTATTGTACGAGTCATATAATAGATCCTTTTCCAGTACACAACACACTGACGTCACGTACGGATGCGCGTGACTCTTGTTGGCAGTAAGCCATCGCCATCTGCGCACAATCAACATAGATTTATGTTTTTACTACTTATAAACAAACTAACTTTTTTTTACTCTTACAATGATGTTTTGATTCTTGCTTGAACAGTCGCTACGAATATATTTGGTTGTGATCTATGCAAAATAATTATTTTGAATGTAGCAGTTGTTAGCTAGAATGCTAACACTCATTGATATTAGAGATCGACCGATTATGATTTTTCAACGCTGATAACGATACCGATTATTGGAGGACCAAAAAAAGCTGGTACCGATTAAATCGGCTGATTTATATATATATATATATATATATATATTTGTAATAATGACAATTACAACAATACTGATTGAACAATGAAGACATTTATTTTAACTTAATATAATACATAAATAAAATCAATTTAGTCTCAAATAAATAATGAAACATGTTCAATTGGGTTTCAATAATTCAATTTGGTTTAAATAATGCAAAAGCACAGTGTTGGAGAAGAAAGTGTGCCATGTAAAAAAGCTAACGTTTAAGTTCCTTGCTCAGAGTAAAAGCTGGTGGTTCTCTTTAACCTGAGACTTCAATATTCCCAGTTAAGAAGTTTTAGGTTGTAGTTATTATAGGAATTATTGGACTATTTCTCTTTATATCATTTGTATTTCATATACCTTTGACTAATGGATGTTCTTTTTTTTGTTGTGTTTTTTTATGTGAATTTTTACCCCTTTTTCTCCCCAATTTCATGGTATCCAATTGTTGTAGTAGCCACTATCTTGTCTCATCGCTACAACTCCCGTACGGGCTCGGGAGAGATGAAGGTTGAAAGTCATGCGTCCTCCGATACACAACCCAACCAGCCGTACTGCTTCTTAACACAGCGCACATCCAACCCGGAAGCCAGCCGCACCAATGTGCCGGAGGAAACACTGTGTACCTGGCAACCTTGGTTAGCGCTCACTGCGCCCGGCCCGCCACAGGAGTCGCTGGTGCGCGATGAGACAAGGACATCCCTACCGACCAAGCCCTCCCTAACCCGGACGACGCTAGGCCAATTGTGCGTCGCCCACGGACCTCCCGGTCGCGGCCGGTTACGACAGAGCCTGGGCGCGAACCCAGGGACTCTGATGGCACAGCTGGCGCTGCAGTACAGCGCCCTTAACCACTGCGCCACCCGGGAGGCCTATTGGATGTTCGTATAGGCACTTTAGTATTGCCAGCCTAATCTCTGGAGTTGATAGGCTTGAAGTCATAAACAGTGCTTCAAGCATTGCGAAGAGCTGCCGGCAAACGCAGTGTAGTGCTGTTTGAATGAATGCTTAGGAGCCTGCTGCTGCCTACCATCATTCAGTCAGACTGCTCTATCAAATCATATACTTAATTATAATATAATAAACACACAGAAATACAAGCCTTTGGTAATTAATATGGTCAAATCTGGAAACTATAATTTCGAAAACAAAACGTTTATTCTTTCAGTGAAATATGGAACCGTTACGTATTTTATCTAACGGGTGGCAACCCTAAGTCTAAATATTGCTGTTACATTGTACAACCTTCAATGTTATGTCATGTACAATTCTGGAAAATGAATTATGGTCTTTGTTAGGAAGAAATGGTCTCCACACAGTTTGCAACAAGCCAGGCGGCCCAAACTGCTGCATATACCCTGACTCTGCTTGCACTGAACCAAAGAGAAGCGACAGAATTTCCCTAGTTAATATTGCCTGCTAAGATGAATTTCTTTTAACTACATATGCAGGTTTAAAAATATATACTTGTGTACTGATTTTAAGAAAGGCATTGATGTTTATGTTTAGGTACATTTGGGCTGGGTATAATGGCTGGTGTTGGCTGGGTATAATGGCTGGGGTTGGCTGGGATGGGCTGGGTATAATGGCTGGGGTTGGCAGGGATGGGCTGGGTATAATGGCTGGGTATAATGGCTGGGGTTGGCAGGGATGGGCTGGGTATAATGGCTGGGTATAATGGCTGGGGTTGGCTGGGATGGGCTGGGTATAATGGCTGGGGTTGGCAGGGATGGGCTGGGTATAATGGCTGTGTATAATGGCTGGGGTTGGCAGGGATGGGCTGGGTATAATGGCTGGGGTTGGCAGGGATGGGCTGGGTATAACGGCTGGGTATAATGGCTGGGGTTGGCAGGGATGGGCTGGGTATAATGGCTGGGTATAATGGCTGGGATGGGCTGGGTCAATGGCTGGTGTTGGCTGGGTATAATGGTTAGTGTTGGCTGGGTATTATGGCTGGGGTTGGCTGGGATGGGCTGGGTAAATGGCTGGGGTTGGCTGGAATGGGCTGGGTATAATGGCTGGGGTTGGCTACGATGGGCTGGGTATAATGGCTGGGGTTGGCTGGGATGGGCTGGGTATAATGGCTGGTGTTGGCTGGGTATAATGGCTGGGGTTGGCTGGGATGGGCTGGGTATAATGGCTGGGGTTGGCAGGGATGGGCTGGGTATAATGGCTGGGGTTGGCTGGGATGGGCTGGGTATAATGGCCGGGTATAATGGCTGGGTATAATGGCTGGGGTTGGCAGGGATGGGCTGGGTATAATGGCTGGGTATAATGGCTGGGGTTGGCAGAGATGGGCTGGGTATAATGGCTGGGTATAATGGCTGGTGTTGGCTGGGTATAATGGCTGGGGTTGGCTGGGATGGGCTGGGTATAATGGCTGGTGTTGGCTGGGTATAATGGCTAGTGTTGGCTGGGTATAATGGCTGGGGTTGGCTGGGATGGGCTGGGTATAATGGCTGGGGTTGGCTGGAAAGAGCTGGGTATAATGGCTGGGGTTGGCTAGGATGGGCTGGGTATAATGGCTGGGGTTGGCTGGGATGGGCTGGGTATAATGGCTGGTGTTGGCTGGGTATAATGGCTGGTGTTGGCTGGGTATAATGGCTGGGATGGGCTGGGTATAATGGCAGGGGTTGGCTGGAATGGGCTGGGTATAATGGCTGGGGTTGGCTAGGATGGGCTGGGTATAATGCCTGAGGTTGGCTGGGATGGGCTGGGTATAATGGCTGGTGTTGGTTGGGTATAATGGCTGGGTTTGGCTGGGGTTGGCAGGGATGGGCTGGGTATAATGTCTGGGTATAATGGCTGGGTATAATGGCTGGGTATAATGGCTGGGGTTGGCAGAGATGGGCTGGGTATAATGGCTGGGTATAATGGCTGGTGTTGGCTGGGTATAATGGCTGGGGTTGGCTGGGATGGGCTGGGTATAATGGCTGGTGTTGGCTGGGTATAATGGCTAGTGTTGGCTGGGTATAATGGCTGGGGTTGGCTGGGATGGGCTGGGTATAATGGCTGGGGTTGGCTGGAATGGGCTGGGTATAATGGCTGGGGTTGGCTAGGATGGGCTGGGTATAATGGCTGGGGTTGGCTGGGATGGGCTGGGTATAATGGCTGGTGTTGGCTGGGTATAATGGCTAGTGTTGGCTGGGTATAATGGCTGGGGTTGGCTGGGATGGGCTGGGTATAATGGCTGGGGTTGGCTGGAATGGGCTGGGTATAATGGCTGGGGTTGGCTAGGATGGGCTGGGTATAATGGCTGGGGTTGGCTGGGATGGGCTGGGTATAATGGCTGGTGTTGGCTGGGTATAATGGCTGGTGTTGGCTGGGTATAATGGCTGGGATGGGCTGGGTATAATGGCAGGGGTTGGCTGGAATGGGCTGGGTATAATGGCTGGGGTTGGCTAGGATGGGCTGGGTATAATGGCTGAGGTTGGCTGGGATGGGCTGGGTATAATGGCTGGTGTTGGTTGGGTATAATGGCTGGGGTTGGCTGGGGTTGGCAGGGATGGGCTGGTTATAATGTCTGGGTATAATGGCTGGGGTTGGCAGGGGATGGGCTGGGTATAATGGCTGGGTATAATGGCTGGGGTTGGCAGGGATGGGCTGGGTATAATGGCTGGGTATAATGGCTGGTGTTGGGTGGGTATAATGGCTGGGGTTGGCTGGATATAATGGCTGGCGTTGGCTGGGCTGGGCTGGGTATAATGGCTGGGTATAATGGCCGGGGCTGGCAGGGATGGGCTGGGTATAATGGCTGGGTATAATGGCTGGGTATAATGGCTGGGTATAATGGCTGGGGTTGGCAGGGATGGGCTGGGTATAATGGCTGGGTATAATGGCTGGGTATAATGGCTGGGGTTGGCAGAGATGGGCTGGGTATAATGGCTGGGTATAATGGCTGGTGTTGGCTGGGTATAATGGCTGGGGTTGGCTGGGATGGGCTGGGTATAATGGCTGGTGTTGGTTGGGTATAATGGCTTGGGTTGGCTCGGTATAATGGCTGGGGTTGGCTGGGATGGGCTGGGTATAATGGCTGGGGTTGGCAGGGATGGGCTGGGTATAATGTCTGGGTATAATGGCTGGGGTTGGCAGGGATGGGCTGGGTATAATGGCTGGGTATAATGGCTGGGGTTGGCAGGGATGGGCTGGGTATAATGGCTGGTGTTGGGTGGGTATAATGGCTGGGGTTGGCTGGATATAATGGCTGGGGTTGGCTGGGCTGGGCTGGGTATAATGGCTGGGTATAATGACTGGGGCTGGCAGGGATGGGCCGGGTATAATGGCTGGGTATAATGGCTGGGTATAATGGCTGGGGTTGGCAGGGATGGGCTGGGTATAATGGCTGGGTATAATGGTTGGTGTTGGCTGGGTATAATGGCTGGGGTTGGCTGGGCTGGGCTGGGCTGGGTATAATGGCTGGGGTTGGCTGGGATGGGTCTGTTAGGGAGACTCTGGCAGATCCGGACTGGCGGGCGGCTCTGGAAGCTCCTGACTGGCGGGCGGCTCTGGAAGCTCCTGACTGGCGGGCGGCTCTGGAAGCTCCTGACTGGCGGGCGGCTCTGGAAACTCCTGACTGGCGGGCGACTCTGGCAGCTCAGGACAGACGGGCGACTCTGGCAGCTCAGGACAGACGGGCGACTCTGGCAGCTCAGGACAGACGGGCGACTCTGGCAGCTCAGGACAGACGGGCGACTCTGGCAGCTCAGGACAGACGGGCGACTCTGGCAGCTCAGGACAGACGGGCGACTCTGGCAGCTCAGGACAGACGGGCGACTCTGGCAGCTCAGGACAGACGGGCGACTCTGGCAGCTCAGGACAGACGGGCGACTCTGGCAGCTCAGGACAGACGGGCGACTCTGGCAGCTCAGGACAGACGGGCGACTCTGGCAGCTCAGTACAGACGGGCGGCTCTGGCAGCTCAGGACAGACGGGCGACTGTCTGGGCTGGTTATAATGGCTGGAGTGGGCTGGGTATAATGGTTGGGCTGGGTATAATGGCTGAGCTGGCCTGGGTATAATGGCTCGGATGGGTATAGAGAGGAGGTTTAACATGGCTACTGTGCTGGTCTGAGTCATCCCTGTGAGGATGGAGCAGGAGAGAGAGATGCAGCAGGAGTCTGACAGACACGGCTCTATGAACTAAAAAAAAAACACACGTTCGCTCGCAGTAGCTGCTCACAAATAGGTACTCTCACAGACACAGATAGACACACACAAGGCGATTCTCCATTTTGTGACCTGATGCGATGTCTGATGCACTGCCGTGATTTAAAATGAGATCAGGAAACCTGCTGCTTCACCTCTCTGTCTTTAAAGACAACTAGAGCAGAGCAGGGGCAGTGGAAAAAAGGATGAACATAGAGAGACAGGAAGACTGGAGGCAGAGGAGAAGATACGTCAGAGAGATAGGAAGACTGGAGGCAGAGGAGAAGATACGTCAGAGAGATAAGAAGACTGGAGGTAGAGGAGAAGATACGTCAGAGAGATAAGAAGACTGGAGGCAGAGGAGAAGATACGTCAGAGAGATAAGAAGACTGGAGGCAGAGGAGAAGATACGTCGGAGAGATAAGAAGACTGGAGGCAGAGGAGAAGATACGTCGGAGAGATAGGAAGACTGGAGGCAGAGGAGAAGATACGTCAGAGAGATAAGAAGACTGGAAGCAGAGGAGAAGATACGTCAGAGAGATAAGAAGACTGGAACAGAGGAGAAGATACGTCAGAGAGATAAGAAGACTGGAGGCAGAGAAGAAGATACGTCAGAGAGATAGGAAGACTGGAGGCAGAGGAGAAGATACGTCAGAGAGATAGGAAGACTGGAGGCAGAGGAGAAGATACGTCAGAGATAAGAAGACTGGAGGCAGAGGAGAAGATACGTCAGAGAGATAAGAAGACTGGAGGCAGAGAAGAAGATACGTCAGAGAGATAGGAAGACTGGAGGCAGAGGAGAAGATACGTCAGAGAGATAGGAAGACTGGAGGCAGAGGAGAAGATACGTCAGAGAGATAAGAAGACTGGAAGCAGAGGAGAAGATACGTCAGATAGATAGGAAGACTGGAGGAGGCAGAGGAGAAGATACGTCGGAGAGATAGGAAGCCTGGTGGCAGAGGAGAAGATACGTCAGAGAGATAAGAAGACTGGAGGCAGAGGAGAAGATACGTCGAAGAGATAAGAAGACTGGAGGCAGAGGAGAAGATACGTCAGAGAGATAAGAAGACTGGAGGCAGAGGAGAAGATACGTCGGAGAGATAAGAAGACTGGAGGCAGAGGAGAAGATACGTCAGAGAGATAAGAAGACCGGAGGCAGAGGAGAAGATACGTCAGAGAGATAAGAAGACTGGAGGAGGCAGAGGAGAAGATACGTCAGAGAGATAAGAAGACTGGAGGCAGAGGAGAAGATACGTCAGAGAGATAAGAAGACTGGGGGAGGCAGAGGAGAAGATACGTCAGAGAGATAAGAAGACTGGGGGAGGCAGAGGAGAAGATACGTCAGAGAGATAAGAAGACTGGGGGAGGCAGAGGAGAAGATACGTCAGAGAGATAAGAAGACTGGAGGCAGAGGAGAAGATACGTCAGAGAGATAAGAAGACTGGGGGAGGCAGAGGAGAAGATACGTCGGAGAGATAGGAAGACTGGAGGAGGCAGAGGAGAAGATACGTCGGAGAGATAGGAAGACTGGAGGAGGCAGAGGAGAGGATACGTCGGAGAGATAGGAAGACTGGAGGAGGCAGAGGAGAAGATACGTCGGAGAGATAGGAAGTCTGGAGGCAGAGGAGAAGATACGTGAGAGAGATAGGAAGACTGGAGGAGGCAGAGGAGAAGATACGCCGGAGAGATAGGAAGACTGGAGGCAGAGGAGAAGATACGTGAGAGAGATAGGAAGACTGGAGGAGGCAGAGGAGAAGATACGTCGGAAAGATAGGAAGACTGGAGGAGGCAGAGGAGAGGATACGTCGGAGAGATAGGAAGACTGGAGGAGGCAGAGGAGAAGATACGTCGGAGAGATAGGAAGACTGGAGGCAGAGGAGAAGATACGTGAGAGAGATAGGAAGACTGGAGGAGGCAGAGGAGAAGATACGTCGGAGAGATAGGAAGACTGGAGGAGGCAGAGGAGAGGATACGTCGGAGAGATAGGAAGACTGGAGGAGGCAGAGGAGATGATATGTCGGAGAGATAGGAAGACTGGAGGAGGCAGAGGAGATGATACGTCGGAGAGATAGGAAGACTGGAGGTGGCAGAGGAGATGATACGTCGGAGAGATAGGAAGACTGGAGGAGGCAGAGGAGAAGATACGTCGGAGAGATAGGAAGACTGGAGGAGGCAGAGGAGATGATACGTCGGAGAGATAGGAAGACTGGAGGTGGCAGAGGAGATGATACGTAGGAGAGATAGGAAGACTGGAGGAGGCAGAGGAGAAGATACGTCGGAGAGATAGGAAGACTGGAGGAGGCAGAGGAGATGATATGTCGGAGAGATAGGAAGACTGGAGGCAGAGGAGATGATACGTCGGAGAGATAGGAAGACTGGAGGCAGAGGAGATGATACGTCGGAGAGATAGGAAGACTGGAGGAGGCAGAGGAGAAGATACGTCGGAGAGATAGGAAGACTGGAGGAGGCAGAGGAGATGATACGTCGGAGAGATAGGAAGACTGGAGGAGGCAGAGGAGATGATACGTCGGAGAGATAGGAAGACTGGAGGCAGAGGAGAAGATACGTGAGAGAGATAGGAAGACTGGAGGAGGCAGAGGAGAAGATACGTCAGAGAGATAGGAAGACTGTAGGAGGCAGAGGAGAAGATACGTCGGAGAGATAGGAAGACTGGAGGAGGCAGAGGAGAAAATACGTCGGAGAGATAGGAAGACTGGAGGAGGCAGAGGAGAAGATACGTCGGAGAGATAGGAAGACTGGAGGAGGCAGAGGAGAAGAAGATATGTTAGCGAGGGGGCTGCCTTTGCACCTGACAGAATACTGAAACCCAAAGAAAGAGAGAAACAGGGAGACCTAGAGACATGGAAACAGAGAGACATAGAAACAGAGTCCGAGAAACATGGGAACAGAGAAGGAGAGACATAGAAACAGAGAGACATAGAAACAGAGTCAGAGAGACATGGAAACAGAGAAAGAGAGACATGGGAACAGAGTCCGAGAGACATGGGAACAGAGTCCGAGAGACATGGAAACAGAGAAAGAGAGACATGGAAACAGAGTCCGAGAGACATGGAAACAGAGTCCGAGAGACATGGAAACAGAGTCCGAGAGACATGGGAACAGAGAGACATGGAACACACACTCTCTCTCTCTCTCTCTCTCTCTCTCTCTCTCTCTCTCTCTCTCTCTCTCTCTCCCTCTCTCACTCTCACTCTCACTCTCACTCTCACTCTCTCTCTCTCTCTCTCTCTCACTCACTCACCCACCGTTCACAGGCATTGTGCATACACAATATCCGGCACATTACACGGCTCTGGAACACAACGACACACAGTACCGGATTTGTCAGTTGCTGAATGGATGCACACATTGACCAGACAGATTCTGTAGCTAATGACGTGTGGGTGAACACTAAGGAAAGTGGGTCATCATGGGTAGAACTGGCTGCAGTACACTGACAGCTGGCAAGTGTGGACAAAAGGTGTTCCGGAATGCCAGGATGGGGGAACCCTCTGTGTCCTTATGTTCTCTTAACAGCTGGCACTCCCCATTAAATGCCGATATGGGTCAGCACCAGGACACAGTATAGGTTAGGCCTATACATCTGTGACGGCTGGATGGGTCAGCACCAGGACACAGTATAGGTTAGGCCTATACATCTGTGACTGTTGGATGGGTCAGCACCAGGACACAGTATAGGTTAGGCCTATACATCTGTGACTGCTGGATGGGTCAGCACCAGGACACAGTATAGGTTAGGCCTATAAATCTGTGACCATTGGATGGGTCAGCACCAGGGCACAGTATGGGCTAGGCCTATAAATCTGTGAATGTTGGATGGGTCAGCACCAGGGCACAGTATGGGCTAGGCCCATAAATCTGTGACTGTTGGATGGGTCAGCACCAAGGCACAGTATGGGCTAGGCCTATAAATCTGTGAATGTTGGATGGGTCAGCACCAGGGCACAGTATGGGCTAGGCCCATAAATCTGTGACTGTTGGATGGGTCAGCACCAAGGCACAGTATGGGCTAGGCCTATAAATCTGTGACTGTTGGATGGGTCAGCACCAGGGCACAGTATAGGTTAGGCCTATAAATCTGTGACCGTTGGATGGGTCAGCACCAGGGCACAGTATGGGCTAGGCCTATAAATCTGTGACTGTTGGATGGGTCAGCACCAGGGCACAGTATGTGTTAGGCCTATAAATCTGTGAATGGTGGATGGGTCAGCACCAGGGCACAGTATGGGCTAGGCCTATAAATCTGTGACTGTTGGATGGGTCAGCACCAGGGCACAGTATGGGCTAGGCCTATAAATCTGTGACTGTTGGATGGGTCAGCACCAGGGCACAGTATGGGCTAGGCCTATAAATCTGTGACTGTTGGATGGGTCAGCACCAGGGCACAGTATGGGCTAGGCCTATAAATCTGTGACTGTTGGATGGGTCAGCACCAGGGCACAGTATGGGCTAGGCCTATAAATCTGTGAATGGTGGATGGGTCAGCACCAGGGCACAGTATGGGCTAGGCCTATAAATCTGTGAATGTTGGATGGGTCAGCACCAGGGCACAGTATGGGTTTGGTGTATAAATCCAGTCTACAGCATTTTACCTCGAGATTTAATCCCCAACTATTCCAACCACATCCTCCTCCTTTCACAACAAATCGCCATATAAACCAGAAAGAGCAACTCAAAGGCGGAAACCCTTCCTCATCCACAGCTGCATAAATACCAGTCCATTTAAATTGAAAGTCATCTGCAGCAGCTCTTGGCTGAGCTCAATCACCAGATTCACAGCAGAAAGAAGAGGACAGAAAAATAAGCTCTTCTGTCTAAGACATATGAATCTCAGCAAGCTAGCTGGCAGATTTCCTTAACTGGAGAGTCATACTTAACAATCAGTTGAGCTAGAAGTGGAGGGGAGAGGAGAAGGAGAGAGGAGAGGAGGAAAGGGGAGGGGAAAGGAGGGAAGAGGAGAGGGGAGCGAGGAGAGAGGAGAGAGAGGAGAGAAGAGGAGAGGGGAGAGGAGGGAAGAGGAGAGGGGAGAGGAGGGAAGAGGATTGGAGGGAAGAGGAGAGGGGAGAGAATAGAGAAGAGGAGAGGAGAGAGGGGAGAGGAAGGAAATGGAGAGGGGAGAGAGGAGAGGAGAGAGAGGAGAGAAGAGAAGAGAAGAGATGAGAAGAGAAGAGAAGAGAAGAGGAGAGTGCAGGGTAGGGGAGAGGAGAGGAGAGGAGAGGAGAGGAGAGGAGAGGAGAGGAGAGGAGAGGAGAGGAGAGGAGAGGAGAGGAGAGGAGAGGGAGAGAATAGAGGAGAGGAGAGGAGAGGAGAGGAGAGGAGAGGAGAGGAGAGGAGAGGAGAGGAGAGGAGAGGAGAGGAGAGGAGAGGAGAGGAGAGGATAGAGAAGAGGAGAGGAGAGGAGAGGGGAGAGGAGGGAAACGGAGAAGGGAGAGAGAAGAGGAGAGGGGAGAGAGAAGAGGAGAGGGGAGAGAGAAGAGGAGAAAAGAGGAGAGGGGAGAGAGAAGAGAGGGGAGAGAGAAGAGGAGAAAAGAGGAGAGGGGAGAGAGGAGAGGAGAGGGGCGAGAGGAGAGGAGAGGGGAGAGGAGAGGAGAGAAGATATTTTGGTAGCTGTTGCTGCTTTACGCTCACTGTACGCTGAGTAAACATGTCATCCTGTCCACAATATGACGAATAGCAGCAAACAGACAAACAAGCCAACAAATATGCATGCACATATCCATGAACAATATCCAAATAGATACAAGAATAGAACACACATACTAAACTTGTGCCTGTGTACACCATACACATACTAATAGTAAGCTATGCCAAGTGTCCATTGCCAAGTAACAGTAAGCAGTAAGTGCTGGTACTATAATGAGCATCCAGCAGTCTGATCTCTTTGAAACTAGAGGTCGACCGATTAATCGGAATGGCTGATTAATTAGTATTTTTTAAATTAGTATTTTTGGGGGCCGATTTTATTTAACTAGGCAAGTCAGTTAAGAACACATTCTTATTTTCAATCACGGCCTAGGAATGGTGGGTTAACTGCTTTGTTCAGGGGCAGAATGACAGATTTTCACCTTGTCAGCTCGGGGGATCTAATCTTGCAACCTTACAGTTAACTAGTCCAACGCTATAAAGACCTGCCTCTCTCTCTCGTTGCACTCCACAAGGAGACTGCCTGTTACGCGAATGCAGTAAGCTAAGGTAAGTTGCTAGCTAGCATTAAACGTATCTTATAAAAAAACAATCAATCATAATCACTAGTTAACTACACATGGTTGATGATATTACTAGATATTATCTAGCGTGTCCTGCGTTGCATATAATCTGACTGAGCATACAAGTATCTAAGTATCTGCCTGAGCGGTGGTAGGCAGAAGCAGGTGCGTAAACATTCATTCAAACAGCACACGTTTTGCCAGCAGCTCTTCGCTGTGCATCAAGCATTGCACTGTTTATGACTTCAAGCCTATCAACTCCCGAGATGAGACTGGCGTAACCGAAGTGAAATGGCTAGCTAGTTAGCGCGCGCTAATAGCGTTTCAAACGTCACTCGCTCTGAGCCTTCTAGTAGTTGTTCCCCTTGCTCTGCATGGGTAACGCTGCTTCGATGATGGCTGTTGTCGTTGTGTTGCTGATTCGAGCCCAGGGAGGAGCGAGGAGAGGGACGGAAGCTATACTGTTACACTGGCAATACTAAAGTGCCTATAAGAACATCCAATAGTCAAAGGTTAATGAAATACAAATGGTATAGAGGGAAATAGTCATATAATTCCTATAATAACTACAACCTAAAACTTCTTACCTGGGAATATTGAAGACTCATGTTAAAAGGAACCGCTAGCTTTCATATGTTCTCATGTTCTGAGCAAGGAACTGAAACATTAGCTTTCTTACATAGCACATATTGCACTTTTACTTTCTTCTCCAACACTTTGTTTTTGCATTATTTAAACCAAATTGAACATGTTTCATTATTTACTTGAGGCTAAATTTATTTTATTGATATATTATATTAAGTTCAAATAAATGTTCATTCAGTATTGTTGTAATTGTCATTATTACAAATACATTTTTAAAAAATTGCCGATTAATTGGTATCGGCTTTTTTGGTCCTCCAATAATCGGTATTGGTATCGGTGTTGAAAAATCATAATCGGTTGACCTCTATTTGAAAGCTTTATGAGGTATGCTATAATTTACAAGGTACTGTATGTAGATAATAACAAACACTGGTACAACACACTGATAGACACACAGTGACCATACAGTGAGACACCCCCTAGTTGATCCCCAGAGGATGAGTTGTCAATTCCTGATTCCCTCTAGCCAGTCTGTCCCTCTCACCTGATCCTATATAGCCTTAGATAGAGTAGACAGAGGTTCATCCTTACTGATCCTATAGAGCCCTCAGCCTTGGATAGAGTATCCAGAGGTTCATCCTTACTGATCCTATAGAGCCATCAGGCTTGGATAGAGTAGACAGAGGTTCATCCTTACTGATCCTATAGAGCCATCAGGCTTGGATAGAGTAGACAGAGGTTCATCCTTACTGATCCTATAGAGCTTCAGCCTTGGATAGAGTAGACAGAGGTTCATCCTTACTGATCCTATAGAGCTTCAGCCTTGGATAGAGTAGACAGAGGTTCATCCTTACTGATCCTATAGAGCCATCAGGCTTGGATAGAGTAGGCAGAGGTTCATCCTTACTGATCCTATAGAGCCATCAGGCTTGGACAGAGTAGACAGAGGTTCATCCTTACTGATCCTATTGAGCCCTCAGCCTTGGATAGAGTAGACAGAGGTTCATCCTTACTGATCCTATTGAGCCCTCAGCCTTGGATAGAGTAGACAGAGGTTCATCCATACTGATCCTATTGAGCCCTCAGCCTTGGATAGAGTAGACAGAGGTTCATCCTTACTGATCCTATTGAGCCCTCAGCCTTGGATAGAGTAGACAGAGCTTCAAGGAAGTGACATCGGTAGTTCACAATCAACCTTTCATGGAATAGACCAATCATCAGAAAGTGTTTCACACATTGCCCTGCTCGTGCACCAGTAATAAAATCTCTCCACCTGAGTAGAACATGTCTGAACATTGCATACACTCCCATCTGTACTTGTATTTACGTGAAAATAAAGTGAAACATGTCTCCACATAAGGTATTAAATGGGCACTGCAGAGACCAGAGTAAACGATTACGTCACCCGAGGGACCTTCCACAACATTGCAGTAGCATAGACAAACGTTAAGAGAACATTACCTGCTAGATGGGAATCCTCACGAGGGTCCTTCACACTACTCATAGAAAAGGAATTGTGAAAGCATGGGATGACGGGAGCAACTAGTGTTTGACGCCGTCAGTAAGACCGACGGTCAGTCAGTCGGTCCGTCCAAGGCTATTTCTTCTACCAGGGGGAGGATGGGATGAGAGGGAGCAACTAGTGTTTGACGCCGTCAGTAAGACCGACGGTCAGTCAGTCGGTCCGTCCAAGGCTATTTCTTCTACCAGGGAGAGGATGGGATGAGAGGGAGCAACTAGTGTTTGACGCCGTCAGTAAGACCGACGGTCAGTCAGTCGGCCCGTCCAAGGCTATTTCTTCTACCAGGGGGAGGATGGGATGAGAGGGAGCAACTAGTGTTTGACGCCGTCAGTAAGACCGACGGTCAGTCAGTCGGTCCGTCCAAGGCTATTTCTTCTACCAGGGGGAGGATGGGATGAGAGGGAGCAACTAGTGTTTGACGCCGTCAGTAAGACCGACGGTCAGTCAGTCGGTCCATCCAAGGCTATTTCTTCTACCAGGGGGAGGATGGGATGAGAGGGAGCAACTAGTGTTTGACGCCGTCAGTAAGACCGACGGTCAGTCAGTCGGTCCATCCAAGGCTATTTCTTCTACCAGGGGGAGGATGGGATGAGAGGGAGCAACTAGTGTTTGACGCCGTCAGTAAGACCGACGGTCAGTCAGTCGGTCCGTCCAAGGCTATTTCTTCTACCAGGGGGAGGATGGGATGAGAGGGAGCAACTAGTGTTTGACGCCGTCAGTAAGACCGACGGTCAGTCAGTCGGTCCGTCCAAGGCTATTTCTTCTACCAGGGAGAGGATGGGATGAGAGGGAGCAACTAGTGTTTGACGCCGTCAGTAAGACCGACGGTCAGTCAGTCGGCCCGTCCAAGGCTATTTCTTCTACCAGGGGAGGATGGGATGAGAGGGAGCAACTAGTGTTTGACGCCGTCAGTAAGACCGACGGTCAGTCAGTCGGTCCGTCCAAGGCTATTTCTTCTACCAGGGGAGGATGGGATGAGAGGGAGCAACTAGTGTTTGACGCCGTCAGTAAGACCGACGGTCAGTCAGTCGGTCCATCCAAGGCTATTTCTTCTACCAGGGGGAGGATGGGATGAGAGGGAGCAACTAGTGTTTGACGCCGTCAGTAAGACCGACGGTCAGTCAGTCGGTCCATCCAAGGCTATTTCTTCTACCAGGGGGAGGATGGGATGAGAGGGAGCAACTAGTGTTTGACGCCGTCAGTAAGACCGACGGTCAGTCAGTCGGTCCGTCCAAGGCTATTTCTTCTACCAGGGGGAGGATGGGATGAGAGGGAGCAACTAGTGTTTGACGCCATCAGTAAGACAGAGGGTCAGTCAGTCGGTCCGTCCAAGGCTATTTCTTCTACCAGGGGGAGGATGGGATGAGAGGGAGCAACTAGTGTTTGACGCCGTCAGTAAGACCGACGGTCAGTCAGTCGGTCCGTCCAAGGCTATTTCTTTTACCAGGGGGAGGATGGGATGAGAGGGAGCAACTAGTGTTTGACGCCGTCAGTAAGACCGACGGTCAGTCAGTCGGTCCATCCAAGGCTATTTCTTCTACCAGGGGAGGATGGGATGAGAGGGAGCAACTAGTGTTTGACGCCGTCAGTAAGACCGACGGTCAGTCAGTCGGTCCATCCAAGGCTATTTCTTCTACCAGGGGAGGATGGGATGAGAGGGAGCAACTAGTGTTTGACGCCGTCAGTAAGACCGACGGTCAGTCAGTCGGTCCGTCCAAGGCTATTTCTTCTACCAGGGGGAGGATGGGATGAGAGGGAGCAACTAGTGTTTGACGCCATCAGTAAGACCGACGGTCAGTCAGTCGGTCCGTCCAAGGCTATTTCTTCTACCAGGGGAGGATGGGATGAGAGGGAGCAACTAGTGTTTGACGCCGTCAGTAAGACAGAGGGTCAGTCAGTCGGTCCGTCCAAGGCTATTTCTTCTACCAGGGGGAGGATGGGATGAGAGGGAGCAACTAGTGTTTGACGCCATCAGTAAGACCGACGGTCAGTCAGTCGGTCCGTCCAAGGCTATTTCTTCTACCAGGGGGAGGATGGGATGAGAGGGAGCAACTAGTGTTTGACGCCGTCAGTAAGACAGAGGGTCAGTCAGTCGGTCCGTCCAAGGCTATTTCTTCTACCAGGGGGAGGATGGGATGAGAGGGAGCAACTAGTGTTTGACGCCATCAGTAAGACCGACGGTCAGTCAGTCGGTCCATCCAAGGCTATTTCTTCTACCAGGGGGAGGATGGGATGAGAGGGAGCAACTAGTGTTTGACGCCGTCAGTAAGACCGACGGTCAGTCAGTCGGTCCATCCAAGGCTATTTCTTCTACCAGGGGGAGGATGGGATGAGAGGGAGCAACTAGTGTTTGACGCCGTCAGTAAGACCGACGGTCAGTCAGTCGGTCCGTCCAAGGCTATTTCTTCTACCAGGGGGAGGATGGGATGAGAGGGAGTAACTAGTGTTTGACGCCGTCAGTAAGACAGAGGGTCAGTCAGTCGGTCCGTCCAAGGCTATTTCTTCTACCAGGGGGAGGATGGGATGAGAGGGAGCAACTAGTGTTTGACGCCATCAGTAAGACCGACGGTCAGTCAGTCGGTCCGTCCAAGGCTATTTCTTCTACCAGGGGGAGGATGGGATGAGAGGGAGCAACTAGTGTTTGACGCCGTCAGTAAGACAGAGGGTCAGTCAGTCGGTCCGTCCAAGGCTATTTCTTCTACCAGGGGGAGGATGGGATGAGAGGGAGCAACTAGTGTTTGACGCCGTCAGTAAGACCGACGGTCAGTCAGTCGGTCCGTCCAAGGCTATTTCTTCTACCAGGGGGAGGATGGGATGAGAGGGAGCAACTAGTGTTTGACGCCGTCAGTAAGACAGAGGGTCAGTCAGTCGGTCCGTCCAAGGCTATTTCTTCTACCAGGGGGAGGATGGGATGAGAGGGAGCAACTAGTGTTTGACGCCGTCAGTAAGACCGACGGTCAGTCAGTCGGTCCGTCCAAGGCTATTTCTTCTACCAGGGGGAGGATGGGATGAGAGGGAGCAACTAGTGTTTGACGCCGTCAGTAAGACCGACGGTCAGTCAGTCGGTCCGTCCAAGGCTATTTCTTCTACCAGGGAGAGGATGGGATGAGAGGGAGGCATGTGAGGGCCTGCTGTGGTCTGGGGCTGAGCGGAACGGAGCAATTAACCCACTCACAATACAACACCTTACTCACACACACCAAATCATAACTGACCCATACTTGACCGGATTTGAATAATGTGATGCAAAAAGATGTGTGTTAAATCTTTATGTCCGTTAAGGTTTGGTGCCTGGGCCATTCCTGAGTCCTCTGTGTGAATGAATAAAATAGTAATTCCTGAGTCCTCTGTGTGAATGAATAGAATAGTAATTCCTGAGTCCTCTGTGTGAGTGAATAGAATCGCCATTCCAGAGTCCTCTGTGTGAGTGAATAGAATCTCCATTCCAGAGTCCTCTGTGTGAGTGAATAGAAGCCATTCCAGAGTCCTCTGTGTGAGTGAATAGAAGCCATTCCAGAGTCCTCTGTGTGAGTTGAATAGAAGCCATTCCAGAGTCCTCTGTGTGAGTGAATAGAAGCCATTCCAGAGTCCTCTGTGTGAGTGAATAGAAGCCATTCCAGAGTCCTCTGTGTGAGTGAATAGAAGCCATTCCAGAGTCCCCTGTGTGAGTGAATATAAGCCATTCCAGAGTCCCCTGTGTGAGTGAATAGAAGCCATTCCAGAGTCCTCTGTGTGAGTGAATAGAATAGCCATTCCAGAGTCCTCTGTGTGAGTGAATAGAAGCCATTCCAGAGTCCTCTGTGTGAGTGAATAGAAGTCATTCCAGAGTCCTCTGTGTGAGTGAATAGAAGCCATTCCAGAGTCCTCTGTGTGAGTGAATAGAAGCCATTCCAGAGTCCTCTGTGTGAGTGAATAGAAGCCATTCCAGAGTCCTCTGTGTGAGTGAATAGAATCAAATCAAATCAAATTTATTTATATAGCCCTTCGTACATCAGCTGATATCTCAAAGTGCTGTACAGAAACCCAGCCTAAAACCCCAAACAGCAAACAATGCAGGTGTAAAAGCACGGTGGCTAGGAAAAACTCCCTAGAAAGGCCAAAACCTAGGAAGAAACCTAGAGAGGAACCGGGCTATGTGGGGTGGCCAGTCCTCTTCTGGCTGTGCCGGGTAGAGATTATAACAGAACATGACCAAGATGTTCAAATGTTCATAAATGACCAGCATGGTCAAATAATAATAAGGCAGAACAGTTGAAACTGGAGCAGCAGCACAGTCAGGTGGACTGGGGACAGCAAGGAGCCATCATGTCAGGTAGTCCTGGGGCACGGTCCTAGGGCTCAGGTCCTCCGAGAGAGAGAAAGAAAGAGAGAATTAGAGAGAGCATATGTGGGGTGGCCAGTCCTCTTCTGGCTGTGCCGGGTGGAGATTATAACAGAACGTGGCCAAGATGTTCAAATGTTCATAAATGACCAGCATGGTTGAATAATAGTAAGGCAGAACAGTTGAAACTGGAGCAGGAGCATGGCCAGGTGGACTGGGGACAGCAAGGAGTCCTCATGTCAGGTAGTCCTGGGACATGGTCCTAGGGCCCAGGCCAGTTGAAACTGGAGCAGCAGCATGGCCAGGTGGACTGGGGACAGCAAGGAGTCATCATGTCAGGTAGTCCTGGGGCATGGTCCTAGGGCTCAGGTCCTCCGAGAGAGAGAAAGAAAGAGAGAAGGAGAGAATTAGAGAACGCACACTTAGATTTACACAGGACACCGAATAGGACAGGAGAAGTACTCCAGATAAACAAACTGACCCTAGCCCCCCGACACATAAACTACTGCAGCATAAATACTGAAGAAGCCATTCCAGAGTCCTCTGTGTGAGTGAATAGAAGCCATTCCAGAGTCCTCTGTGTGAGTGAATAGATGCCATTCCAGAGTCCTCTGTGTGAGTGAATAGAAGCCATTCCAGAGTCCTCTGTGTGAGTGAATAGAAGCCATTCCAGAGTCCTCTGTGTGAGTGAATAGAAGCCATTCCAGAGTCCTCTGTGTGAGTGAATAGAAGCCATTCCAGAGTCCTCTGTGTGAGTGAATAGAAGCCATTCCAGAGTCCTCTGTGTGAGTGAATAGAATCGCCATTCCAGAGTCCTCTGTGTGAGTGAATAGAATAGCCATTCCAGAGTCCTCTGTGTGAGTGAATAGAAGCTATTCCTGAGTCCCCTGTGTGAGTGAATAGAATAGCCATTCCAGAGTCCTCTGTGTGAGTGAATAGAAGCCATTCCTGAGTCCCCTGTGTGAGTGAATAGAATAGCCATTCCAGAGTCCTCTGTGTGAGTGAATAAAATAGTTAGCTGCCTTCATCTCATTGTCAAATCCACTTTCAATTCCAGCTAAAAGAGCTCAGACCAATCACGCTAAACAGGCTGAATAAAATGAATAGTTACATTATGGCTAATATACATCAGTGATATGAATTTCCTGCTAAAAGCCTCACACACAATAATACTAATCAACTCAATTCAGGTCCAGCTCTAAAGTTAATGTTGTGAAAAATCATTTCAATGCAGAAAAGCTGATGAGATATTCTACTTCTCTTCTGGACAACAATGTAGCCATGTCCTCATGTCTGCATGATGATTATAAAACTCTGAAAACCACATTTAGTTAAAAGCTTTATCAGAAGGGTGGTAGACCCCGAACCCGGGTCTGTAGAGGCGTCACTACAGAGCCGGGTTCGATCCCGGGCTGTATCACAACCGCCCGTGATCGAGAGTTCCATAGGGCGGCACACAATTGGCCCAGCTTCGTCCGGGTTAGGGGAGGGTTTGCCCGAGGGGGGGGGCTTTACTTGGTTCATCATGCTCTAGAGACTCCTTGTGGCGGGCCGGGCGCCTGCAGGCTGACCTCATTGTCAGTTGAACAGTGTTTCCTCTGACACATTGGTGCAGCTGGCTTCCAGGATAAGTGGGCAGGTGTTAAGAAGCATGACTTGACCTTTGCCTCCCGAGCCCTTTGGGGAGTTGCAGCGATGAGACACGATCGAGTGGCCACGCACGCCTCCAACTCAATCGTCAAGTTTGCGGACGACACAACAGTGGTAGGCTTGATTACCAACAACGACGAGACGGCCTACAGGGAGGAGGTGAGGGCCCTCGGAGTGTGGTGTCAGGAAAATAACCTCACTCTCAACGTCAACAAAACTAAGGAGATGATTGTGGACTTCAGGAAACAGCAGAGGGAACACCCCCCTATCCACATCGATGGAACAGTAGTGGAGAGGGTAGCTAGTTTTAAGTTCCTCGGCATACACATCACAGACAAACTGAATTGGTCCACTCACACTGACAGCGTCGTGAAGAAGGCGCAGCAGCGCCTCTTCAACCTCAGGAGGCTGAAGAAATTCGGCTTGTCAACAAAAGCACTCACAAACTTCTAGAGATGCACAATCGAGAGCATCCTGGCGGGCTCTATCACCGCCGGGTACGGCAACTGCTCCGCCCTCAACTGTAAGGCTCTCCAGAGGGTAGTGAGGACTGCACAACGCATCACCGGGGGCAAACTACCTGCCCTCCAGGACACCTACACCACCCGATGTTACAGGAAGGCCATAAAGATCATCAAGGACATCAACCACCCGAACCACTGCCTGTTCACCCCGCTATCATCCAGAAGGCGAGGTCAGTACAGGTGCATCAAAGCTGGGACCGAGAGACTGAAAAACAGCTTCTATCTCAAGGCCATCAGACTGTTAAACAGCCACCACTAACATTGAGTGGCTGCTGCCAACACACTGTCATTGACACTGACCCAACTCCAGCCACTTTAATAATGGGAATTGATGGGAAATGATGTAAATATACCACTAGCCACTTTAAACAATGCTACCTTATATAATGTTACTTACCCTACATTATTCATCTCATATGCATATGTATATACTGTACTCTACATCATCGACTGCATCCTTATGTAATACATGTATCACTAGCCACTTTAACTATGCCACTTTGTTTACTTTGTCTACACACTCATCTCATATGTATATACTGTACTCGATACCATCTACTGTATGCTGCTCTGTACCATCACTCATTCATATATCCTTATGTACATATTCCTTATCCCCTTACACTGTGTATAAGACAGTAGTTTTGGAATTGTTAGTTAGATTACTTGTTGGTTATCACTGCATTGTCGGAACTAGAAGCACAAGCATTTCGCTACACTCGCATTAACATCTGCTAACCATGTGTATGTGACAAATTAAATTTGATTTGGTTTGATTTGATTTGAGTGGAAAGATAGCAAAAAAAGTGGGACCAACTCCATATTAATGCCCATTATTTTGGAATGAGATGTTCGATGTTCGGTCATGTAGTGCATCTGTGAGATGTGTTCTTCCCTGATAGCCAAATCCTCTCAGTGCCTGCCAAAGGACCAACCAACCAATCACTGAAATGGCTGCAGCCCCATGTCCTCTTTACCATGACACAGCACATGAATCATAACTGAGGTTAGAGGACTGATGATCCATATAACCCCGCTATTGTTCTAGGCAGTGTGGACATACCATTTACTCTCTTTAGTGGACGGAACATTTCTCATAGCCTAGTCTTATTAGTATGAGGAGGATTTGGTTGGCACTGAGCTTTTCAAAGGAGATGTTATCTATGTTTCTCTCTAGCCCACTACCCCCATCCCTCGCTTGTTCTGTGTCTGTCCGTCTTCACGTACAAGTGTTCACGTGAGAGGAGCTGAGTGGAAGTAATATTGTGGGTGTTCGTGGTGTGTGTGTTCCTTGACATAGTATCTGACTCTGTAAGCCCTCTCCAGCCCCTCCAGAATAGTATAATTAATAAATTGCCCTCCCATAGACTGGCTCTGCTGCTGAGATGAGCCCATACATCGCTCTTGTCATGACGTGACCCTCTTTGGGTACAGCGAGCACCATCCCCCTCTCTCTCTCACCACCTCTCTCTCTTCCCCCTACACCCAGGCTCTGCTAGGCAGGTCATAAATTCCCAGAGGAGTATAGAGAGAGTTAGTTTCACAGGATAACAAAGGAACCTCTTCCACATCACAGAACTTGAGAACTGAACAATGTCCATGTTTTGGAGAATGTGTACACGGTCGGGGGAGAATCCAGCTACAACCGGTCCATTTCGTTTAATGTTTGTGAAACTCATGAGAGACAATACAGCCACATTACCATAACTCTATTTATACAAGAGTCTCAGTTGTGAGGCTTGCATTTAATTGTTGTATAAAATTAATGAACTATTTGAAACTATTTCTGAAATGAAAGAGAATCCAATTACCTTTAAAGTTTAACTAAATCATTGGCCCGCCCCATGAGCACAGACTCTTACACATGCAATGTGAGCCAATTACACACAATTACAGAACAGTTTCTGGCGCCCCTTTCTACTGTTACGAATATAACCCCCACCTGGAGGAATTCCCTTCAGACCAGCTTACCTCGATTACCACGAGAGGGCTAAGGTTTGAGACCAGACCAGTACCTCATCACAGAGGGAGCTAAGGTTTGAGACCAGACCAGTACCTTATCACAGAGGGAGCTAATGTTTGAGACCAGACCAGTACCTTATCACAGAGGGAGCTAAGGTTTGAGACCAGACCAGTACCTCATCACAGAGGGAGCTAAGGTTTGAAACCAGACCAGTACCTCATCACAGAGGGAGCTAAGATTTGAGACCAGACCAGTACCTTATCACAGAGGGAGCTAAGGTTTGAGTAGATTGCTGAATCTTTTAACCATACCACGTGGTTAAACTCTGAGACTATCGATCCCACAGAATAAGAGCAAATCTTTGAAACTAATTACTAGTCTGCAGCTAGGAATTCTATACCATTGAATGCGAAGGCCGACAACTGCGGAAACATCTATTGTATAAAAACATTTCTGAATGGGACTCTGAACTATCCATTCTAACCACAGAAGAGAGAGAGAGTACGGAGAAATTCTCCAACAAAAACAAACTTTCCAACAGAGATCACGACGACACACTGAGCGTAAATATATATATTGATTGCAATTATTCCCGAAAGAGTGAGCGTTCATGTGCAAAGGATTAGCATTTCAATTGTTAGAATTGAGTGGAGGACAGAGGAGCCTCTTAAAGAAGAAGTTACAGGTCTGTGAGAGCCAGAAATCTTGCTTGTTTGTAGGTGACCAAATAATTATTTTCCACCATAATTTGCAAATAAATTCACTAAAAATTCTACAATGTGATTTTCTGGATTTTCTTTTCTCATTTTGTCTGTCATAGTTGAAAACTCTCGTCTTCAAGAGAGCGAGAGTTGCACCCCTTCTGAAAAAACCTACACTCGATCCCTCCGATGTCAACAATTACAGACCAGTATCCCTTCTTTCTTTTCTCTCCAAAACTCTTGAACGTGCCGTCCTTGGCCAGCTCTCCCGCTATCTCTCTCTGAATGACCTTCTTGATCCAAATCAGTCAGGTTTCAAGACTAGTCATTCAACTGAGACTGCTCTCCTCTGTATCACGGAGGCGCTCCGCACTGCTAAAGCTAACTCTCTCTCCTCTGCTCTCATCCTTCTAGATCTATCGGCTGCCTTCGATACTGTGAACCATCAGATCCTCCTCTCCACCCTCTCCGAGTTGGGCATCTCCGGCGCGGCCCACGCTTGGATTGCGTCCTACCTGACAGGTCGCTCCTACCAGGTGGCGTGGCGAGAATCTGTCTCCTCACCACGCGCTCTCACCACTGGTGTCCCCAGGGCTCTGTTCTTGGCCCTCTCCTATTCTCGCTATACACCAAGTCACTTGGCTCTGTCATAACCTCACATGGTCTCTCTTATCATTGCTATGCAGACGACACACAATTAATCTTCTCCTTTCCCCTTCTGATGACCAGGTGGCGAATCGCATCTCTGCATGTCTGGCAGACATATCAGTGTGGATGACGGATCACCACCTCAAGCTGAACCTCGGCAAGACGGAGCTGCTCTTCCTCCCGGGGAAGGACTGCCCGTTCCATGATCTCGCCATCACGGTTGACAACTCCATTGTGTCCTCCTCCCAGAGCGCCAAGAACCTTGGCGTGATCCTGGACAACACCCTGTCGTTCTCAACCAACATCAAGGCGGTGGCCCGTTCCTGTAGGTTCATGCTCTACAACATCCGCAGAGTACGACCCTGCCTCACACAGGAAGTGGCGCAGGTCCTAATCCAGGCACTTGTCATCTCCCGTCTGGATTACTGCAACTCGCTGTTGGCTGGGCTCCCTGCCTGTGCCATTAAACCCCTTCAACTCATCCAGAACGCCGCAGCCCGTCTGGTGTTCAACCTTCCCAAGTTCTCTCACGTCACCCCGCTCCTCCGTTCTCTCCACTGGCTTCCAGTTGAAGCTCGCATCCGCTACAAGACCATGGTGCTTGCCTACGGAGCTGTGAGGGGAACGGCACCTCAGTACCTCCAGGCTCTGATCAGGCCCTACACCCAAACAAGGGCACTGCGTTCATCCACCTCTGGCCTGCTCGCCTCCCTACCACTGAGGAAGTACAGCTCCCGCTCAGCCCAGTCAAAACTGTTCGCTGCCCTGGCCCCCAATGGTGGAACAAACTCCCTCACGACGCCAGGACAGCGGAGTCAATCACCACCTTCCGGAGACACCTGAAACCCCACCTCTTTAAGGAATACCTAGGATAGGATAAGTAATCCCTCTCACCCCCCCTTAAGATTTAGATGCACTATTGTAAAGTGACTGTTCCACTGGATGTCATAAGGTGAATGCACCAATTTGTAAGTCGCTCTGGATAAGAGCGTCTGCTAAATGACTTAAATGTAATGTAAATGTGTACCTATAATGAAAATTACAGGCCTCTCTCATCTTTTTAAGTGGGAGAACTTGCACAATTGGTGGCTGACTAAATACTTTTTTGCCCCACTGTATCAACTGTGTAGTGTCTTTAATCTTTCGCGCCTTTCTCAGTCCCAAGCTGGATGAAATCATACCTTGAAGGCAGAACTCAGTGTGTCAGAGTGAGCAATGAGCTGACGCCCACTCGTAGCTATGATGTGGGCGTGCCCCAAGGGTCAATACTGGGGCCCCTCCTGTTCAGCCTGTACATTAATGATCTGCCTTCTGTCTGTACTGGGTCTGAAGTTCAAATGTATGCAGATGATACAGTGATATATGTGCATGCAAAGAGCAAACAACAAGCTGCACAAGAACTCACTACTGTAATGGTCCAGGTTACAAAGTGGCTCAGTGACTCGTGTTTGCATCTCAATGTGAAAAAAACTGTTTGCATGTTCTTCACAAAGAGGGCAACAGATGCTACTGAGCCAGATGTCTATGTGTCAG